>NC_042620.1:269107825-269262271 GCF_901001135.1 Rhinatrema bivittatum | reverse complement strand
CAGCGGTCCGGAACGGGCTCCTGCTACTGAATCTTGTTGTCTTCAGCCGGCGCCATTTTCCAAAATGGCGCCGAAAAATGGCGGCGGCCATAGACGAACACGATTGGACGGCAGGAGGTCCTTCCGGACCCCCGCTGGACTTTGGCAAGTCTTGTGGGGGTCAGGAGGCCCCCCCCAAGCTGGCCAAAAGTTCCGGAGGTCCAGCAGGGGTCAGGGAGCGATTTCCCGCCGCAAATCGTTTTCGTACGGAAAATGGCGCCGGCAGGAGATCGACTGCAGGAGGTCGTTCAGCGAGGGTTCGGCGCCTCGCTGAACGACCTCCTGCAGTCGATCTCCTGCCGGCGCCATTTCCGTACGAAAACGATTCGCGGCGGGAAATCGCTCCTGACCCCCGCTGGCCTCCAGGAACTTTTGGCCAGCTTGGGGGGGGGCTCCTGACCCCCACAAGACTGCCAAAAGTCCAGCGGGGGTCCGGAAGGACCTCCTGCCGTCCAATCGTGTTCGTCTATGGCCGCCGCCATTTTTCGGCGCCATTTTGGAAAATGGCGCCGGCTGAAGACAACAAGATTCAGTAGCAGGAGCCCGTTCCGGACCGCTGCCGTCCGGGACCGCCGCTGGACCCGCAGGTTATTTAAGTCATTTGGGGGGGGGTTCGGGAGGGTGGGGGATTTAATTTAAAGGGTCGGGGGTGGGTTTTAGGGGGTTTTAGTGTGCCGGCTCACGATTCTAACGATTTATAACGATAAATCGTTAGAATCTCTATTGTATTGGCTCCATAACGGTTTAAGACGATATTAAAATTATCGGACGATAATTTTAATCGTCCTAAAACGATTCACATCCCTATACCGTTAGTCCTGTTTAGCTTCCACTTCAGTGCAGCAGGGAAGAGATGAAACTGATGAGGAGGAACAGCAATCAGCGCAGGCACAGAGGGTGACTGAGGCCCACGCCTTCATCCCCTTCTAGTAGTCAGGTGGCAGGCCAGCAACCCCCGTCATGTGGAGAAGCGACAAACCACCATGGAGGAAATGGGGTGGAGTGCGGAAACATCCTGGGGGTAGGAGGCAGGCAGCTGGGGTAGGAGGCAGGCAGCCTCAAACGTTGTAACCAGGAGCATTGGGGAAAATGATTGCCCTTGATGACCAGCCCTTGCAGTTAGTGAAGAATGTGGGTTTCAAGCGTTTTCTGAAGGTCATAGTTCCAAATTACAAAGACCCCTCCAAAACCACATTTAGCAGAAATGTCCTCCCCAGCCTGTACAAGCAGTGTCGCAGTTGCATCCAAGTGCTGCTAGCTAAGGCAGAGGGGAGTGTGCATTTCACCTCCGATATCTTGGACCGCCATGAATGCTGCACACTCTTCCTCTCCCTGACAGCACACTGGGGGACCTGGCTGAGACAGGGGCAGGCAGCAGTCTATTAATAAACAAGTATCAGGGTGGATGTGGGCTTTACTGCACACCCACCTGACGGACCAAGGCCCATATGGCGCCAATATTCTAGCATGCCTCAGACAGATGCTGGAGGGCTGGCAACTACACCAGAGAGACAGGAATGCACATGCAGGGTTCTTTGTCACAGACAATGGTGCAAACATGGTTAAGGCAATAAACGACGGGCACTTAAGAACATCCGATGTTTTGCACACACTCTGCACCTGGTAGTGAAGTCAGCTCTGGGGTTGGATTCCAATGACCCAGAGAATGAATACCTGCATAAGTTAATACAGAAGTGCAGGAACATAGCGCGCTTCCACAGTAGTTTGAAGGCGGGGCAGGTCCTCTGACAAAAGCAGACTGATTTGGAGATGCCTCACAAGCATCTCATTCAAGACATTGCCACCCAGTGGAATTCCACCTTATGAAGCTCGAGAGGTTAGTGGAGCTGCAGACACCCTTCATGAACGTTTCTGGTACAATGGAAATAGGTGTGCATAATCCCCTAGGGCATCATGATGGGTTAGACATGAGTCAGCTGGTAAAAATCCTGCAGCCTTCAAGGTTGTCATGGAGGAGCTGAGTTCCAGAAGTGCCACCTTGGCTGACATCATCCCTATAGTTAATTTCCGGATGAAAATTTGAAGGCCTTATCAGGAAGAGGGAATGATGTTGAGGTGCTGCATTATCTGGATATTTTGCAGCAGCAGGTGGAAGAGAGATTAAGGCCTTTAACTGAACAGAACATACACATGCTCGCCATAGTCTGCGATCCCTGTGTGAAAGGGAAACTTGCCCTACAGTACAATTGTCTCTATTGGTGAAGACATGCTGTTATCAAAAGTCCATGAACAGGAACGCCATATGCGAGACAGATTAGGCGTGAAGCAGAGGTGGAAACAGCGGCATTTCAGAGAATGTGTGGTAGCCCAAGCTGGAGCAGACTCGGTCAGTCACAGCTAGTACCTCCTCCTCCTCCACTTCAGAATGCCAAAGGCATGTTGCCATAAAGATTCATGTTGTGCTATGGCTAGACAGAAAGCAGCTGGCATGAGTGACTCTCAACCCACCCAAGCAAAGAACACACCAGCACAGCTGTCAGTGACACAGTATCTCTCAGAGCCGACAGAGAACATGCAGATAGATCCGCTGGCATATTGGGCACACATGTCCACTCTCTGGCCACACCTACCAAAGTGGCTCAGCATATCTGTCATGTCCACCAACCAGTGTGCCCGGTGAACGGTCTTTTCAATGACAGGGGATATCATGAGCCCTGACCACTCAAGGCTGGCACCAGAGTTCATGGAAATGCTAGTGTTTTTGAAAGTAAACCTGCCTTTGCTGGGTTTCCAAATTTTTCCTGAGAATGGCAAGATGAATAAACGCAAGTGAAAGCCTTGCAGCAGCTCCAAATGCCTCCTATGCTCCAGATAATATAAGCACTGCAGCACATGTACCTGACCTGAAATGCTGCGCCTGTCCGTCCACTGTCCAGGCCGTACGTCCCTACAAGGGCCTTACCTCTAACACTGTGCCTGTCTGTCCACTGTCCAGGCTGTGCGTCCCTACAAGGGTTTGACCTCCATTCCTGTGCCTGCTGTCCAGGCCTTATGTCCCTGGGTGGGCTTGACATCTGTCCTCGATTGCTGTGCCTGTTCGTCTAGGCCTTATGTCCCTACAAGGGTTTGACCTCGATTGCTGTGCCTATACATCAAGGCCTTATGTCCCTAGGTGGGCTTGACCTCTTTCCTTGAATGCTGTGCCTGTTCATCCAGGCCTTATGTCCCTACATGGGCTTGACCTCTGTCCTCGATTGCTGTGCTTGTTTGTCCAGGCCTAAGTCCTTAGGTGGGTTTGACCTCTGTCCTCAAATGCTGTGCCTGTGTCGTCCAGGCCTTATGTTCCTACAAGGGTTTGACCTCGATTGCTTTGCCTGCTCGTCCAGGCCTTATGCCCTAACTGGGCTTGAACTCGTCCTCGATGCGCTGTGGCTGTTCGTCCAGCCCTTTTGTCCCTAGGTGGGCTTGACCACTCTCTCAATTGCTGTGCCTGTCCATCCAGGCCTTATGACCCTACGAGGGCTTGACCTCTGTCCTCGATGTTGTGCCTGTCCGTCCAGACCTATGTCCTATGAGGCTTGACCTCTGTCCTCGATTGCTGTGCCTGTTCGTCCAGGCCTTATGGCCCTAGGTGGGCTTGACCTCGATTGCTCTGCCTGTCCATCCAGGCCTTATGTCCCTAGATAGGCTTGACCTCTATACTTGATTGCTGTGCCTGTCCGTCCAGACCTTATGTCCTTATGAGGGCTTGACCTCTGTCCTCGATTGCTGTGCCTGTCGTCCAGGCCTTATGGCCCTAGGTGGGCTTGACTCGATTGCTCTGCCTGTCCATCCAGGCCTTATGTCCCCAGGTGTGCTTGATCTCTGTCCTCGAATGCTGTGCCTGTTCATCTAGGCCTTATGTCCCAAGGTGACCTTGACCTCTGTCCTCCATTGCTGTGCCTGTTCATCCAGGCCTTTGTCCCTAGGTGTGCTTGATCTCTGTCCTCAAATGCTGTGCCTGTGCTGTTCATCTAGGCCTTATATCCCTAGGTGTGCTTGATCTCTGTCAAATGCTGGCCTGTTCATCTAGGCTTTTTGTCCCTAGGTGGGCTTGACCTGTGCTCGATTGGTGTGCCTGTTCCTGCATGCCTTATGTCCCTAGGTGGGCTTGCCCTCTGTCCTCGATTGCTGTACCTGTTAATCCAGGCCTTATGTCCCTAAAAGGGTTTGACCTCGATTGCTGTGCCTGTCCATCCAGGCCTTATGTCCTAGGGTGCTTGATCTCTGTCCTCAAATGCTGTTGTGCCTGTTCATCTAGACCTTATGTCCCTAGATGGGCTTGACCTCTGTCCTGGATTGCTGTGCCTGTTCATCCAGGCCTTATGTCCCTACAAGGGTTTGACCTCGATTGCGTGCCTGTCCATCCAGTCCTTATGTCCCTAGGTGTGCTTGATCTCTGTTCTCGAATGCTGTGCCTGTTCATTTAGGCCTTATGTCCCTAGGTGGGCTTGACCTCTGTCCTCAATTGCTCTGCCTGTCCATCCAGGTTTATGTCCCTAGATAGGCTTGACCTCTATACTTGATTGCTGTGCCTGTCCGTCCAGGCCTTATGTCCCTACATAGGCTTGACCTCTGTCCTTGATTGCTTGTGCCGCTCCATCCAGGCCTTATGTCCCTACATGGGCTTGACTCTGTCTCAATTGCTGTGCCTGTCTGTCCAGGCCTTATGACCCTACTTGGGCTTGACCTCTGTCCTCGATTGCTGTGCCTGTTCGTCCAGGCTTATGTCCATACCAGGGTTTGGCCTCGATTGCTGTGCCTGTCTGTCCAGGCCTTATATGTCCCTAGGTGGGCTTGACCTCTGTCCTCGAATGCTGTGCCTGTTTGTCCAGGCCTTATGTCTCTATGTGGGCTTGACCTCTGTCCTCAATGCCTTGCCTGTTCGTCTAGGCCTTATGTCTCTAGGTGGGCTTGACCTCTGTCCTCGATTGCTTTGCTTGTTCATCCAGGCCTTATGTCCTATGTGGGCTTGGACCTCTGTCTCGATTGCTGTGCCTGTTCGTCCAGGCCTTATGTCCCTACCTGGGCTTGACCTCTGTCCTCGTATTGCTGTGCCTGTCCGTCTAGGCCTTATGTCCAGTCCTAACGGCTGAACCCTCGTTGCAAAGGGAAACCTTAGTCTCGGCTATTCAAACTATTAATCCTTCACAGCATGGATCCTTAAATAAAACAGTTTTCTTTAGTTTCTGGGCAGAGAAGAGAACTTCCTCCGTCTGCTTATGAAGTCATGATCTATTTGCAAATGCTTAAATCCCAACAATTTGTACCATTATACACTCTAGGGGCCTACCCATTCCAAGGAAGCCCTTTCCTGCTCAAAGAAAGGGAATGCTCCGATGTGGCAGCCTATCTCTTAGCACCGGTTGACTCATGTTCAGAACAATAAGATCTCCAAGGTACTTAGACTGTGGCAAACTCAGTGAGACCATGCTCACAGTGAGACCCTGCTCCAGGTCACCATGCTTTGAAGGCTCGTGCTCCACTCTAGGGACCAACCCATTCCAAGGAAGCCCTTTCTTGCTCAAAGAAAGGGAATGCTCTCCGATGTGCAGCCTATCTCTTAGCACCTGTTGACCCATGTTAAGAATAAGAAAAGATCTCCAAGGTACTTAGACTGTGGCAAACATAATGAGATATGCTCACAGTGAGACCCTGATCCAGGTCACCACGCTTTGAAGGCTCATGCACCAAGGAAGCCCTTTCCTGATCAAAGAATGGAACACTCCCCGGTGTGGCAGCCTATCTATTAGCACGGTTGACCCATGTTGAACCACTGTTCACATGGCAGCCTACTCAACGTCGCCACGCTTTGAAAGCTTGTGCTCCACTCTAGTGGCCAACCTATTCTGGGGAGCCCTTCCCGGCTCAAAGGAAAGGGAACTCTCCCCGGGTGTTGCCAGCCTGTATCTACCCTCTAACCCATGTTGAACCGCTGTTTAAATGGAAACCTCCTCCGCCTCCTCCGCCTCAGACTTGAAAATTCTCATTTGTATATCTGCTAACTCCACCAAATTTTAAAAGATCAGTGAGAGCTCACTAGACGCCAACAGAAAAACTCCATTCTAGGGGTGAACCCATTCTAGGGAGACCTTTCCTACACAAAGTAAAGGGAACTCTCACCGGGTGTTGCCAGCCTGTATCTACCCTCCCTCTCTGTGCCTTGCAGCCATACAAAAGATGACTCATTCAACTCCTTGCTGTGTTCTGGCCACTATCATGGTTGCTCAGTGTGTTGGTGCTAGTCTTTCTGCTTGCTATGTTCCCCCTTCATTGTGCTGTAGGATGTTGATGCCACTTGTCTTGCCACTTTGCTTGTCATGCTGCCTTCAAGGGTTCATGCATCTCTTATCGGTGCTCGCTCTCTTTGAAGTTGTGATGTGTTTTTGACACTCTTGCTGCTGATTTGCACCTCTATTAAAACACTCTTCTTGCCACTCTTGCTACCCCATTGCCCCTTTAAAGTACCTTAGGCTATTCATGACACTTTGGTGCCACTTTGCCACAGTCTAAGTACCTTGGAGCTCTTTTGTTGTTCTGATGATTGCTCCTCAGAAGTTTAATCAAAATTGATAATAAAACCCCAATTCTGCAGCCAAAAATAGGCTGCAAATACTTCCCCCCATTGACTTTAATGGGAACCAGAAAACAAATGCACATATCCATGTATCGGGGTCGCCATTGAATGAATGCAATGTATTTGCCTGCTGACAAATATGAATACTGAATCGGACAAATCCGTACCCTCTGCACATCCCTATTGGCCACTGTTGGAAACAGGATATTGGGCTTGATAGACCCTTGGTCTGACCCAGTATGGCTCTGTATTTGCCCTGAGGTCTGTATCACACCGTCAGACTAAGAAAATAATAACACTGTCTATGTCTTTTGTGAAATAATGAAGAGCTGTATAACAAATAGCAAATAAAACAAAATACATACAATATCATCAGCACAATAAGCAAAAGTAATTGCCCCAACTAAAAGGATATAATTATTTACAAAAATCTAGCAGACCAGAAGCTGTCACTTTTCCTGAAAAGGTTGTCTTCTTGCCCCCCCCCCCCGATTGGGTGAATCAGCCAAGCAAGTTCTCTTTGGATACAGATCAATGATGGCAGATCCATGTCATCAGTTCTTGCAGGGAATCTGGCTAGTGTTGTGTTCCGCGGCCGTGGCAGTCCACGACCGCGGTTCCCTACCTTGCCCGCGGCAGTCCACCACCGCGGGAGCCCCGGGGGAGGGCACTGATTTTGGGCCGTTGCTCCGGCACGGTACCTCCAGTGCTGCCTCATGCAGGAGGAGCCGTCCCTGCTTCCCCCCTATCGGCGTTCAGCAGCGTTCTCCTCCGCGGGGGGAAATCAAAGATGGCTGCCGCCATCTTAGGCACGAGGCCGCGCCTCCTCCATAGATTTAAAGGGACCTGATCCCTTTAACCAGCTTCACCTGTTCCTGATCAGCCTGAGCAGGGGAAGTATAAAGGGAAGCCTCCTCTGCTCATTCCCTGACTTGGCAGCATCCTCCAGCGCAGTCTAGTCTGCTTACTTCGGTGAGTTCCTTGTGCTTTGGATCTTTGTTCCTGTAATGTCTTGGTGTTTCTGGTTCCTGACCGGATTGGCTGACAGTGATTCTCTGGTGGGTGACTTCGGATTGGCAAACGGTGATTCTCTGCTGTGTGACCTCGGGACTGGCAAGGGGTGATCCCTCGGTGTGTGACTTCGGACTTGTAAGCGACGACCCTCTGGCACTTGACCTTGGACTCCTTCCGCACGACCCATCTCCAAGGGCCCGCCTAAGTCCCAGCAGTCCGGGTCCCTATGGGCTCCTCCCGGGGGAACCGCGGGCTTCCAGGGCGAAGCTCCAGTCAGCCCTTGCACCGATACCTTGACCTCTCAAAGATCCACCTAAGTCCCAGCGGCCTGGGTCCCTACGGGCTCCTCCTGGGGGGATCGCAGGTGTTCGATTTTACATATCACATCGGTTTATATTTAAACATTTAAGACTTCCAGTGGTGAGACACAGGTCCTTTTCTCATCTCATCTGCCTCCGCAGTCGCCTCAGTCTCGTGCCGAGGGTCAGCTGGTCCCAGTCTTCTGCTCTGACTCGCCACCCCCACGAGAGACCCTACGGATCTTCTGAAAGGTATTCCATCCTCCATCGGCCAAGGGTTCACAGGCCTGAGCATAACAGCTAGAGTTTGAGGTACTGGGGATTTTATGCCCTTGGGATAGGTCATGCACTGCCTAGACTTCTTTGTGTAGCCTTTCCTGATATATTGCCCAAACTATTGATAAGAAAATCTTTCTGCATATATACTCTAAAATGGTTAACTTCTTGTTTTTTGTCCACTGCTTATAATCACCATATTCCATTCCATTCCATCCTGGGCAATTGACAGGTGTTTGACCTTGAAACTTATAGGCTTCTTTGTGTGAATGGGGCCAATGGGGAATCTTGTGAAGGGGAGAAGGCAGGGGAATCTGTGAAGGCAGGGAATTTTGTGAAGGGAGGCCATGGGCTGAGTCTAGCAAGAAGACAGGGGGAACGGGATGGTGCTGCCTGTGTGCATACTGACCTTGTAAGTATGAAGCAAATCTGTTTCTTAGTGACACAAAACTATATGACAGTATTATTCTCCATAAAAGACATAATTATACACACTGATACACCAAGCCTATGCAATAAATTATAGCATGCATGCTAAAGCCATCTTGTGCACACAAAAATATTGTGCTTGTTGCGGTTCCAGTCACGGCAGTCGCGACTGGACCCTTACCACCTTTGTTCCGGCCCCATCTCCGAGGGTCTGCGGCCTGTTTCGCGGCATCCCCCGTGAGGGGGACGCAACCGAGAAGCCCTGCCTGGAGCCTTCTCCCTAGGCGCACGTGCAAGTCCGCGCTTATGAAGGCCGTTTCCAGCCATGGAAAGCTCCACCCCTATCCTGACATCAGACGCCGCGGTCTATGTAAGGCCGCCGTGGAGCCAGGATTTTGCCTTGCAACAGGGTTCCTGTGGTTCTCTGTTGCGCAATGCCCCGGAGTGTGCTATTGCGTTAGCAACTCCGTTCCTGCTCGAGACTTGTTTCTCTCCGTGCCCAAGTCTTGCTTTTGTCTGGCTTGCCTGAAGTAATCTGTTCTGCTTCAGTTCCAGCTTGGTTCCAGTAGCAGTCCTGCTTCAGTTCCTGTTGGTTCCAGTAGCTAGTCCTGCTTCAGCTCCTGTCTGGTTCCAGTAGCCAGTCCTGCTTCAGTTCCTGGTCCGGTTCCAGTTGCCTGTCCCGCTGCAGCTTCTGCTTGCTCCAGTTCCAGCCTGCTTCAGTACCAGCCTGACTTCTGCCTGCCTGCTCCAGCTTCCGTGATCTCCCAAGTCCCAGCAGCCGGGCTCCTACGGGCTCCTTTCGGGGGAGTTCCGGCTTCCAGGGTGAATCTCCTAAGTCCCAGTGGGCTGGCTCCTACGGGCTCCTCTCGGGGGAGTACCGGCTTCCAGGGTGAAGCTCACGTCCAGCTCCTGCCTGGTATCTGCCTCCCGACCTGTCGCTCCCTAGAGACTATAGTACACCTCACCCCCAGTCTCTCACAGGTCGGCCCAAGGGTCCACTAACCAGTTCATTAACAACAGATTTCAAGGCCATGGACTCAGCCGAGGTACCAGGACCCCAGGACCTTCCTGGGTTGGCTCTGCAACTACAACAGCAGCAACAATACCTGGATGTCCTGGCTGGATCCATTGGGCAACTGGCTGCCCGAATGAATGCCCACGATACTCGTCCTTCGCCTGGTGTGGGTTTAAGACCCGAGGATGCAGCCTCACCCGTGACTCAGCTGCCACCGCCTGCCCACTAAGCTGGAGATGCCAAAATCTGCCGTGGGTTTTTAAAACAGTGTTTCGTGCGCTTCTCTCTACTGCCCCAGCAGTTCCCCATGGATTCCATCAAAGTAGCGTACATTTTCTCCCTGCTCGATGGAAAGGCCCTGGTGTGGGCCTCCCCCCTTTGGGAGCATAACAACTCCTCCTTGGATGACCTGCAGCAGTTTGTCACAATTCTCGCCAAACCTTTGACGAACCGGCCCACCAGGCCTCAGCCACGTCTGAGTTGCTCCAGCTTCGCCAAGCATCCCGTTCCCTGGCAGACTATGCGATGGACTTTAGAACCGTTGCTCAGGAAGTAGGTTGGCAGGACAATAGTCTTAAAGCCATCTCTTTGGAGGGCTTGTCAGGTCGCATCAAAGACGAGATTTCCGCCCGGGAACTACCAGAAGATCTTAACGCCCTCTTTGACATGGCTGCCCGCATCGACCGCCGCCTACAGCAGCGAGCACGAGAATTACGTACGACTAAACACAGCCCTGCCTGCAGTTCCTCACGCCCGCTGTCTTCTCCTAGGCCTGCTCATCCTGATGTTCCTGCCTCAGAACCCATGCAGTTGGGCCGTGCCCCGCTCTCCCCTGAGGAGAGACAACGCCGCTGCTCGATGGGCTTATGCCTCTACTGTGGCCAGAAGGGTCACTTCTTGGCACACTGTCAGGAGCGTGCGGAAAACTCCAGAACCTAGGAGGTTGGGAGGAGCTCCTCCTAGGTTGTGCCACAGCTCCTCAGAGTACCTTGGAGTTTTCCAGAGGGTCTTTGGAAACCCTCGCCTTCCTGGATTCCGGAGCCGGAGGTAATTTTATCCAGTAAGACTTGGTCTCTCAACTGCAGATACCGACGCAGAGATGAGAGGTTCCGCTTCGAATTACCTCCATTCAAGGAATGCTCCTTCCAGGTCACATATTGACCGCCATGACCCCCATTACAGTCTGCACCGGGGCGATCCACTCGGAGGAGATAGCCTTCCTAATTCTTGAAAAGGCTGTCCACCCCATGGTGCTTGGGCTGCCATGGCTCCAAAAGCACTCACCTGTGATCCAGTGGGACACCCTGCAAATCACTAAGTGGAGTCCCTATTGCCTCTCTCATTGTATGAAGGTTCCCAAGCCTCTAGCACTCCTGCTTTTGCACTCCGCCCTTGGACCTCCGGCTCCCTACGAGGACTTTGCCGATGTCTTCTCAAAGTCGAAAGCAGAAATCCTGCCGCAGCACCGACCATACGATTGTGCTATCGACCTGTTGCCCGGAACTACGCCATCTCGGGGTAGGGTGTACCCCTTGTCCCTGCCCGAGACACGGGCCATGTCCGAGTACATCACTGAGAATTTAGCGAAAGGATTCATTCGCCCGTCGAAATCGCCCGCCGGGGCAGGATTCTTTTTCGTCAGTAAGAAAGATGGCTCCCTGAGGACCTATATCGACTACCGAGGACTCAACGTGATTATGAAACGGGACCGATACCCTGTCCCGTTGATACCAGAACTACTTGACCAGCTCCAAGGCGCAAGAGTCTTCACTAAGTTAGATCTACGCGGGGCCTATAACTTAGTAGAATCCGCCCCGGAGACAAATGGAAGACCGCGTTCAATACCCGG
Organism: Rhinatrema bivittatum; assembly: GCF_901001135.1. Lineage (NCBI taxonomy): Eukaryota > Metazoa > Chordata > Amphibia > Gymnophiona > Rhinatrematidae > Rhinatrema > Rhinatrema bivittatum. The sequence continues at coordinate 269,250,773 of NC_042620.1, read as the reverse complement.
GATGGGCATTACGAATACCTCATAATGCCCTTCGGCCTTTGTAATGCCCCAGTACATTCTGGATCCCAAGAAGGTGGGTCTTTGCCACCACCTCTGTGTCCTCCGAGGAAAAGACCGTAGTCCCACGCCGCTCTTGAAGGGCCGTGCTGGCATGGGCCCACGAATCCCTCACGGGAGGGCATGCGGGACGTACCGGAACCCTAGATCTCCTCAACCGGTACTATATGTGGCCAATGGTAAGACAAGATGTTCGTCTCTTTGTCGACTCCTGACCCACCTGTGCTTTGCAGAAACTGCTTGGTGGGAAAACCAGAGGATTGTTACACCCTTTGTCTATTCCGGTGGTGCCCTGGATGCATATCTCCACAGACTTTGTGGTGGATCTCCCAGCATCTGACAGGAACACAGTCATCTGGGTCGTTGTGGATCAGTTCTCCAAAATGGCACATTTTGTTCCCTTGTCAAAATTGCCTTCAGCACCCGCCTTGGCTAATTTGTTTGTTCAACATGTGTTCCGTCTGCATGGCCTTCCCCAGGACATCGTATCAGACCGAGGACCACAATTCACCGCCTGCTACTGGAAGGCATTATGTAAACGCTTCAAGGTCCAGTTGAGTCTCTCATCAGCCTTTCACCCTCAGAGTAATGTGGCAAAACTCGGCACGAGTCGGGCATTTTTAATTAATCACATACGTCTCCACCAATTAAAGATTTGGAAAAGGACCCTTGGGCATCTATTCTTTGTTGTTACCCTCAGAGTAACGGACAGACTGAATGCATGAACTGGTCCCGGAAGATCTTCTTGCGTTCCTTTGTAAACGAAAGACAAGACGATTGGGCCCAACTACTCCCGTGGGCAGAATTTTCATACAATAATCATACACACTCTGCCACTGGACGTTCACCCTTCCTAGCGGTCTATGGGAAGCAGCTCCGGCCACCCTTGCCCTCGCCTGAGCCCAGTGCACTGCCAGCAGTGCAGCTCTCTGCCCACCAACTACTTGCCCTTTGGAAGTCTATACAAAGAAAGATGGAAAGAGCCGCCCGTACCGCCAAAAAGTGGGCAGACAGCCACTGTCAGCCAGCACCAGTCTACCTCCCAGGGGACCATGTTTGGCTGACTACAAAGAATTTACAACTTCGATTTCCCTCTTGCAGACTCGCTCCCAGATTCTGCGGACCGTTCCGCATTGCCGAGCGCGTAGGAGCTGTTTCCTATCGCTTGCGCTTACCCTCCTCTATGCACCTGCACAATGTTTTCCATGTATCACTTTTGAAGCCTCTCATTCTCTCCGGGTACCATCCCCAAGCTCCCGAAGCTACAGATCCTTCCATGCCAGGAGATATCACCTACCAAGTCCGGGAGGTTCTAGATGTCAGATTTCATCAACGCCGCTGGGAGTACCTCATCGCCTGGGAGGGCTGCGGCCCTGAGGACAACTCATGGGAGCCAGCCCACAACATCCTTGATAAAGACTTACTGAAGGCCTTTCATCAAGACCACCCAGGTAAACCCGGGCCTGCTAAGAGGGGGCATAAGAGGGGAGGTAATGTTGCGGTTCCAGTCGCGGCAGTCGCGACTGGACCCTTACCTCCTTGGTTCAGGCCCGTCTCCGAGGGTCTGCGGCCTGTTTCGCGGCATCCCCTTGGGGGGGATGCAGCCGAGAAGCCCTGCCTGGACGCCTTCTCCCTAGGCGCGCGCGTGCAAGCCGCGCTTATGAAGGCCATTTCCTACCACTGAGAGCTCCGCCCTATCCGTGACGTCAGACTCTGCGGCCTATGTAAGGCCACCACGGAGCCCAGGACTTTGCCTTGCAATGGAGTTCCTTGCGGTTCTCTGCTGCGCCGTGCCCTGGAGTGTGCTATTGCATTAGCAACTCCATTCCTGCTTGAGACTTGTTTCTCTCCGTGCCCAAGTCTTGCTTTTGTCTGGCTTGCCTGAGTAATCTGTTCTGCTTCAGTTCCAGCTTGGTTCCAGTAGCCAGTCCTGCTTCAGTTCCTGTTTGGTTCCAGTAGCCAGTCCCGCTTCAGCTTCTGTCCGGTTCCATTTGCATGTCCCGCTGCAGCTTCTGCTTGCTCCAGTTCCAGCCTGCTTCAGTACCAGTCTGACTCCTGCCTGCCTGCTCCAGCTTCCGTGATCTCCCAAGCCCCAGCGGCCGGGCTCCTACGGGCTCCTCCCAGGGGAGTACCGGCTTCCAGGGTGAAGCTCACATCCAGCTCCTGCCTGGTATCCGCCTCCTGACCTGTCACTCCCTAGACACTATAGTACACCTCACCCCAGTCTCTCACAGGTCGGCCCAAGGGTCCAGTAAACAGTTCACTCACAACAGTGCTATGCAGAAATTACTTACCATGCAAATTAAAAGGATCTGAAAACACATTAGCATGAGTTTACAAAAATGTGCATGTCTATTAAGGAAATGAAAGAACATCATATGCAACTGTCTACTGAGCTCATACTAAATCTTGTGATATGCTCAACCCTCACTCTATTTAGTAACCGCGAACTAACTAGATAATATTTACAAGTTGTTAGGTTCTGGTGTTAACTTAATAACATAGGCATGTTATAGTTAGTGCCCAGTTGTCCTTAGGAGTAATTTTGTATCAGCCCTTATAAGAAAGTCAGAAAATATGCACAATGTTCTGCATGGGAACAGATGTAAATGTTCACACATACATTTGTGTGCATACTTTTTTTTAAAGTATATATTTGAATGGTTACCCCACCCTAACTCTGCCCCTAGGAAAGTTTATTTCAAATATAGGTAAAATTTCTTTTGTACATACATTTAATTATACAACTCCTGGGGTTATTTCAAAAAGGTCTACTGTTTATAAACATGTAAAATGGAATTTTATGCATGTATATGTTTTTGAAAATTCAGTCCATACTTTTGAAAACCCAAATGTATTCACATAAGTCCAATCCCCTCCCTACGCTGTCCCTGGGAACACCTCCACTTAAACTTATGCAAATAAAGGATAAACGTGCTCAAGGTTACCTACATATCAGGTGGGCAATTTAATAACAAGCCATTTCTATGAGTAAAGCACTGCTTTATCATGGGAATCTCTTTGAAAATTACCCTCTTAAAATCCCTTCTTGTTTACTCCCGATATCTTTTATTATATCTCTCAGTTTACAGAAAAGTTAACTATTTCTAAATTTAAGCCACTTTCTTAAGAAATATTTTTCCTACTTTAGTCAGAAAGTGAACCTTCTTGTGGCCCTGGATTACTCTTTTACTTATTTAATATCCAAGCTAATAAAAGTTACCCTATTTATTACTACTGCTTTTACTACTACTTAAACATTTCTATAGCGCTACACAGAGCTGTACAAACATACAAAAAACAGTCCCTGCTTGAGAGAGCTTTCAATATAATAAAACATACAGGACAAGAGGCTTGGGTTATTTCATAAAGCAAGACAATGGTTAAAAAGAAAAGAAAGTTAGCTAACAAGAGTAAAAGCAGACAATCAGGCATAAGATTTAAAAGTGGTTTCAAAAGGTGGGTTTTAGATGGGATTTAAATATGGTGAGAGAGGGAGCATGACGAACCGATTCAGGAAGACTATTCTAAGCATACGACACGGCCAAGTGGAAAGCACAGAGTCAAGAATTGTTGGTAGAGGAGAAGGTTACAGATAGGAGTGACGTCCAATGGGAAGAGAGCACAATGTGTAGAGAGAGATAAGAGAGGAGAGGGAGTGAGTGCTGTAGAGTGAAGGCATTTGGAGGTGAGAAAGAGGGGCTAGAACTGTATATGGGAACGGATAGGCAGTCAATGCAGTGACATTCAGAAGAGGGGTTATGTTCAGCATAGTGACTTTGGTGAAAGATAAGTCATGCAAGTGAAATTAGGACGATTGTAGTGGAAAGAGATGGCTTGCCAGGAGATCTGTGAGGAACAGGTTGGCAATAGACTCAGCAGAGGAGATGAGAGAATGGAAATTATTTTTATTTACTCTATTTGATTTAAAAAAAACCCTCTCTTTCTTAAAAAGGAACTATCTTAAAGAGAAATAGCTGTAGGTCCTGTTTTCTCCACTCAGAGAAGAATCTAGATGTTTCCTGAGAATTATCTTTATCGACCACCTGATTGGGTTACTTGGCCACTGGCCAGATTCTTGAGTTTTCCAACCAACCAGAAGGTTGCATTATTACTTTGTCAATACAAACTATTTCTTAGTTGAATGATAGCCATCCGTGAGCTGGGTCAAGGGAGGCAGCATTTTCTCCTAGTAAATAAAGAAGCTGAGGCAAGCTCTGGAGAGATGCTTCAGGCTGCTGCTCTTGCTTTGGCCTTTTAGCAGTGACTCTTATTACTGTTTCTCACTGAGCACTGTAGCTTTAGGAAATCTACCCAGTATTTCTCAGAAACAGGTAAAGTATTATTTAATTAAACAAACCAGAAACTACTGAAGCAAATGTGTAAAGGCTGGGTGAGCATTCATTGTACATTCTGCTCATTTCCTCCTGCTGCAATACTAATAGAAATTAAGTAATCTGTAATTATTCTGCTGTTTCTTTTTCTTTTTACACATTCCCAGGTATTTGAACAAAGAATCATAGGTCCTAGGAAAGGAATCAACTGTCACATCACAGACTGTAAAATCTCTAGGACAGTAAGAGATGTGTTTTGCTTTTTGTGTGTCTATATTTGTAGTCACGTACATTTTGACTAGTGAGAAAAATGTTCCGATTAGAGCAAAAAAGGTGAATATATTTGATATTTGGGCATTTAACTAAGCATTTAAAAGGTTCAGAATGGAAAAAATGCCCATGATATTTGTTGAAGTTATAGTTAAGCTCTGAAAAGAAAGGAACTAGGACAAAGCAAAAACCACACGTGCTACATGTGGACTGGACATTACATCTGTACATTGGAAAACTACTGAAAAATATTTACTGTATTTCCCGGTGATTTTTTCAGTGATTTCAGTGACTGCGACTTATACAACAGTGCAACTTATATACTGTCACAATCCCTCTCTCTCTCTCTCAGCCTGTGCTGTTAACCTCATTGTACAAACAGTTTGTCTTATCAAAAAGCGTGTCTTAAACAAAGGTGCAACTTATCTACCAACCTTTTGGTCAAAATGGCAATTTATAGGGTGTGCAACTTATACATTTGTATGACTTATACACCAGAAAATACAGTATTCATTTTCACTAGATATATTCCATGAACTCAGAGCAATTCCTAAAGCTCTGAGGCTATGAAATATATTTAGTGGAAATGAATAAAATTTTGCTTTATCATATTGTGATATGATAAAGTGAATGCATAGTCACATGCTACAACATTTTGCATATATGAATTCCTTGGTATATGTCTATTATTCACATGAAATGTTATTGAAATTGCATTGGTTGAAAATGTAAATATTCTCAATGAAATATTTGTTTATAGTATGGAAAATATTTTTCCAATTAAGTTTGTACCACATTAATGTCTTAAACATTACAAGCAAAATGATATAGAATGTTTTGCCAAGTTTGTTAGAAATTTCTACAAATTACTTGCTCGTTAATGTACAATCTTTAAAAAAGTTACTTATGTATGAATATTTGAATAAAAAATATAAAAGATGTATAGAAATTAGAAAATTCCTGCTTTCAGCCAACTTTCAACATTTTAAAACCACTTCCTGTTTTATCACCATTAAACAAATTCAAAAGCATAGTTATAAATTGTTAAATGATATCAGATTTTTCTAATCAGTTCAGGTGGATGTTTTATGCAACATAACTGACTATGGATTTTTATATATTTCCTTAATTTTTGTTGAGGACTTTTACTGGCATGCATACTACAGCTTTAAACTTTGCAAATAGTAGATTACTTGTCTGTCTTTATACATAGGATTCTGTCATAGGAGATAATTAAAGGTGACTGGAATGTTTAGATTTTATGCAGCAAAAGATTTTATTATATTTTCTCTGTAAGCCATGGAAAATATTTGGTAGAAGTGAATACAAATGTTTCAGTAGTTCTTCTGATGTACAAATATAGGGACTGATTTTCAAAGTCCTAAAATGTCCATATGGTAACACATCTGGGTTTCCCTTTTCTCCTAGTTCCTTTTTTTTTCAGAGCTTAACTATACTTTGGCATTTTTCCCAGTCTTAGTTAAATGGCATCCTAGCTAACTAACCTCTCTTTTACTCTACCTGCCCTAACCATTAAAACCTCACTGACTAGCCTAGTTTTTTGTTTTACGCGCTGGTTTCCATTTAAATTCCCGGAACGTCCATGCCACCCCCAGACCATGCCCACACCCTGCCCCTTTTTTGGACTTTTTTTTGTGACTTACTGGGAGATTCACACGTCCATGGATGCTTCTTAAAATATGCGCACCGGCCGTAGAGACACACGTAACTCCCTGACTTGTGCGCTTAGGGCTTTTAAAATCGACCCCTAAGAATGCAGAGATGTGCAGAAGAAAAATATTCGTTTTAGTTTTTGGTTCTTTTTTGGGAGTTTCTTCCCCCCATGAATTTTGGTTCGTGGATTGCTTGGTTCGTTTAATTTGTGAAATAAAATAATCAAAAAATGAAAACAAAAAAATAGCCAAAAATCAAAAAGGGAGCTCCCAGGGTTTCCCGCCCACTCAGAAAAATTCCTGGGCCATGATCCTCCCTGGCTCCCACTTACCTGGTCCAGAGGGAATACGCTGGCAAGACCTAGGCCCGGGCTGAAGCCTCGGCCATGTGTAGGCCAAGTTTGCGGCACCCTACAGCAACCTTGGCCTACTCAAGACTTGACACAGGGGTCTGGCCCAGAGACCGGGACCCGACACCTTGGCCTCAGCCTAAGCTGGAGTCCAGATGCAGGGCTGATGCCATGACTCGGGTCCCAATGCCAGGGCCTTGGCCAGACCTAAGCCCAATGCCGCAAACTGGACCCAGGCCTGGACCTAGGCCCAATACCCTGACCCAGCCCAGAGGCTGGATCCCAGTCCTGGAACCTCGGCCAGGACCAAGGCCTGATGACGTGACCCAGCCTAAAGGTAGGGTCCTGATGGCAAGGCTTCGGCCCAGAGCCAGGTCCGACATTGCGACACGGCCCAGAGGCCAGGTCTTGATGCCTGGCCTGGCCCAGAGGGTGGGTCCTAACACCTGGACCCAGGCCCCATGCCACAATCTGGTCTCTAGGAGTTTATTTATTAAAAGGACATTTTTGTGCTGGAACTTGTGCGGTACTCTCACTCCAGGACTGAAAACCAGTGAGCTCATTCACTTCCTGAATGAGGCAAGCACCTGTGACAGGCTTGGCAGTGTGAGGTGCTTGAAGGATGGAAGGATCCTATTTTTGGAAGGGACTGTGCTTAACCCTGCATCTTAGGGGAAGATCATCCTCGTTCGTTGTACTCAGAGGACAAGGGCTGAAGACCAGTAAGCCCATTCTGCCCATGAATGTGACAAGCACCTGTGACAACAGAACACCAGTCTAGGAAAATGTTTGACTTTAGAAAGCAGTATCTCTTTTGTTGTGAGAAGGCTTTTTTAAACCACTCCTCCTCACTGGAAGCTAGGCTGAATTAGCAGGTTCCTGAACCACAGACTCTTCAACCTGAGGAATCACCTTTTCAGAATAACTAAAAGGAGTCAAATAAAATCGTGGAGATCCCATCCAGATCTCCATCGCCATGGGACCAGAACCCAGGACTGGATGTTTGGATTTGAACTGGAGATTGAGGTAGGATGTTTTTTTCTATGCTAGAAGGAGACCCCTGTTATAGAAATCCTAGGAGAGCGTTAGTACACATTTTACACCATGAAGGAAAACTCGACTAGTTTGCTGAAGAAAGGGACACCAACCCAGATTGAGACACCCTAACTGTATTAAAATCATCTGTAACTGAACACTTATTTAAAGATGGACTTTCATTTGACTTTAACCAATTGGTAAATTATTATTTAATACCCAATGACTGATCCTGTCTGTTTTGATACAGCAACTCCCTCCAGGGATTGCCTCAGCTACCAACGTACACAATGGATACATCTCTCCACTGTCTGGGCCATGGATAAGATTCTCCACCCATAAAAAAATTCCCCTTTGGGATAGAGAGCTTAGGATCTGGGAGGAGTGCTTGCTGGAGAAGCCCTAAGATATAAATTAGTTGTGTGCCCTGAAAGCACAGTCTACTTTAAAAAAAAAAGGGGTTACAGTTAGATAGGCTGGAGTTAAGCTTAATAAGAGAGACAAAGTAGGACATTTAAATGATTTGATGTATGTTAAGTTATGGAAGGACTCTGGGCAAAAAGGTTGGGTTTAGGCAGGGTTGCCCTGCAATTTGCACAAGCTTGCAGTTTCTCTGCTGCGTATAACCATTGCTGCCACGTTGGCTGACTGTTCGTATTGCTGAACTTGAGTGTTTTGGGGAGTACCAGTTTATGACGCAGTTTACTAAATTTTCATTTCTTGTTGATGTTTTCTACCTTTGGAGGGTGGGTGGGGGCGGGCAGTGAGTTTTTATACTCCTGTGATCCTACCTCTACCCCCAATTTAGGATGGGAGGAAGCCTGCCTGGAGGGATTAGCAGGCAGTTCTTTGGGGATAGGAGGATGTTATTAATCCTTCTGGGGATCGTGCTGTTGTTTATTCATGTGTTGTGTACTAGAATGCCCACGCAGGTTTTGTTTTTCATGCTCTGGGAAGGTCGGACGGCCCTCGACTATATGTTACCCCAGGAATGGGGCTTCTTATTTCTGATTGTTCCAGAGGCCAGCGCTACCATGGTTGGTACCGTAGTGGAGGAGCTTCGGGTCCTCCTGGTGGTTGGGTTTTTTGACCCATATCCATTTCTACCATTATGGCCCAATTGAAAATTCTGTCCCTTAATGTTAAGGGCTTTAATTCGCCTCAGAAGCGCTCCCTTTTTTATAAGGAGATGTCCCTTATCTCACCTGATATAATACTATTGCAGGAGACCCACTTACTGCGCAGTTATGAATCCCTCATGAAATCTCCGAAATTTAACAGCCAATACTATGCTGCTGCCTCCAAAAAAGCTAAATATACTGGAGTGGGCATTCTTTTTGCTTCCCATCTGGCCCTGGAGTGTAAAAAATGTGTTTCTGATCCGGGGGGACGTTATTTACTTCTTTGTTTTTCTGTCCATAACATGGATTTCACCATTTTAAATATGTATGCACCCAACAGTGACCAGGCTGCTTTTTTCAAACAAATGCAACATCTCATTCTACAACATGCAGAGGGTAGGCTCATTGTCGGTGGTGACCTCAACGTTACTATTGCACCCTCTCTAGATACCTCTAAAGGTCACTCTCACATGGCTATAGCGCACTCCCGAGCTCTTAAGGACTTAATGCAAGCGCATGACCTGGTGGATCCGTGGAGACTCACCTATCCCCATTCTAGATCATACACATACTATTCCAAGGCCCACGATTCCTACTCTAGAATTGATTACCTGCTGGTGGATAAATTCCTGTATCATTCTATTCAATGTCCTGAGGTGGGAATAATTTCTTGGTCTGACCATGCCCCGATCATGATTACGTTATACCTCCATGGCGGCGATTCTGGATGTAGGTTTTGGCGCCTTAATGACTCTGTCCTACAGGACCCTTCCTTTACTGAGGAAACCAGGTCTATTATCACCGATTATTTTCACCTAAATGACTCCTCGGTACCGTCCCCCATTACACTGTGGGATAGTTTTAAGGCCTACATTAGAGGACATTTTATATCACATTCAGTGCACCTCAAAAAACAGAGAGAAGCAGCCTGTGTCCACCTGAGAGATCAAATCCGATCTCTTACGATTCGACACGTGCAGACAGGGTCTAAAAAGGTCCTTGCTCAGCTATCCAAGGCTAGGGAGGAATTGCAACGGCTTGACCTGGCCCACATCGCTCATGTGCTTAATCTTACCAGACAGACTTACTTTGAAGGGGGCAATAAGGCCGGAAGGATTTTAGCCCAGCAATTGAAAAAACAGTCCCTCCAAAACCATATACTAAAAATTAAGACGGATCGGGGCGATATTGCATCCTCCCATTCTGTTATAGCTCAGCAATTCCTCAAGTTCTACCAGACCCTGTACACTGCGGAATCTCATATACAGTTGGGAGATATAGATAATTACCTACAATCTATGCAATTGCCCCAGTTGTCCCCTGAAATGACGGATCTTCACAATGCAGAGATATCTGTCCTTGATATAATGATGGCGATCAAAACTCTAAAGGTTGGGAAATCCCCAGGCCCGGATGGCCTCACTGCCAAATTTTATAAATCTTTTGGCTCAAATATTGCACCTTATCTAAAGCGCCATTTTAATACCTTGCGGGAGGGCGGAGTCTTACAGACTGACTCTAACAAGGCGGGCATTACCATCTTGGCCAAACCGGGTAGGGACCCCACGCTATGCACCTCCTACCGACCGATCTCTCTCATTAATTTGGACCTTAAAACTGTTGGCTAAGATTCTAGCCGATAGGATTAATCGTTTTGTTGCGCAAATCATACACCCAGATCAGGCGGGATTTATCCCGGGGCGCATGGCCAGTGATAATGTCCGCAAAATTATTAATATTATTGGGGGTTCCTCCACTCAACCAGCCGCCCAGCTTTTGTTAGCAATAGACGCTGAAAAAGCTTTCGATATGGTGCATTGGCCATTTTTATTTCAGACTCTGCATCATATGAACTTTGACCCTTTCTTCCAGAATTGGATCAGCGCACTCTACCATCTCCCTACCGCCTGTCTTAAGATCAACGGGAGGTATACGGCACCCTTTCCAGTGTGTAGGGGGACTAGGCAGGGATGCCCCCTGTCACCCTTATTATTTGCTATTTTTCTTGAGCCTCTGGCGATCAGCATTAGACATAATCTGAATGTGTGGGGATTTGCTGTCAATGCTCAGCAGTACAAGCTGTCGTTATTTGCGGACGACATCCTTTTCACAGTGGGTAAGCCCGACACTTCCCTACCGGCGATTGAATTGGAGTTAGCAACTTTTAGTGCCCTCTCCGGCTTTAAAATCAACTGGGACAAATCGGAGATCCTTAACCTGACTTGTCCACCAGATTTGGTGCGCTCGTTGAAAGCTTTACACGCCTTTAAGTGGGCTTCCCATAAGCTGAAATATCTTGAGGTTCACCTTAGTAACAAAACGGCAGATCTGTTCCAGCTTAATTATGCACCTCTTATACAGAAGATAGATAAAGACCTCGACAAATGGCAATCCCTACCTCTTACGTGGTTGGGCCGACTTGCGACCCTTAAGATGAACATTCTTCCACGACTTCTCTACTTCTTCCAAACGCTACCTATTCCTGTGGGCAATAACACTTTGCGCCTATGGCAGCGGAAACTTCTGTGCTTTCTCTGGCACCACCGCCCACCCAGGGTTGCACGCGCCATACTATATCTTTCCAAAGCGGCAGGAGGTCTCAACTTGCCCAATTTAGAGTGGTACTATGCCGCGTCACAACTGCGACCTATAGTTTGCTGGCATGCACGGGATGATCCCAAACCCTGGATGCTCCTCGAACAGGAATGGCTGGGAGATACCCCTCTTGCATCGCTTATCTGGCAACCAAGAAATACGTGGCGGATGGGTCTTGTCATGTCTCCCACTACCAGACACACATTGCAGATATGGAAGCGGTGGAAACCGAAATTGGTGGGGGATTTTGACTATTTTCTCCAATCTTCACTCTTTCATAATACTCATTTTCCATCGGGCCTGCCCAACCTCGCTTTTCAGCGCTGGAAGCAAACTGGAATCACCAATATTTTTCATCTTGTTGCACAAGGTACTGAGATCTCCTTCCCTAACCTGGCGGACATGTACCATTTGTCATCTCAAGATTTTCTTTCCTATTTGCAACTTCGCCACTTTTTATTGCAACTCCGATCTCAGGGAAGGATCTCCCTGACACGTTCTCTTTTTGAGGGTTACTGCGCATCGGATAAGACTCCCAGAGGGTTGGTGTCCAAACTCTACATACTCTTATCCCAGCGTCCGTTCACAGAATATACTCATTTGAAAGCCTGGGAGCGGGACTTGGACAGGCCGATACTGGAGGAGGACTGGATTGACATTTTTACTAGGTTCACACAGGGCAATATCTCGGCCAGGATCATCGAGGCGAACTATAAAATGTTGTTTCGTTGGCATTATACACCCGTCCGCCTGCACCGCTGCTTTCCTTCAGTATCTCCACTCTGTTGGCGCAAGTGTCTCCAGGAAGGCACATACTTACATGTTTGGTGGGACTGCCCCTACATTCAGCCGGTGTGGACATACATATCTACAATCCTGTCTACTATCTTAGCGACCTCCTTTTCGGTTCGGAAAGAACAAGCGTTATTATCCCTTTTTCATGATGACCTAACCCGCACCCAACAAACTCTCATCTCCCAGGTGTGTGCCGCTATCAGGATGGAGATTGCTCTTCACTGGAAACGGGTGTTTCCACCCACTCCTCAGGAAATCCTGAACCGCCTTGATAGAAATTGCCTTCTCTACAGACTTACCGCCTTGAAAAATCACCGACTCTCAAAATTTATTGCCATTTGGGAACCATATACCACCTGGAGGGGCCTGACCTTTTAACGTCTCCTTGTCACCGTGGCCATGTGAACTTCTTTTGATGTCTATTCCTATACCTGTGGGGTTCAGAGCATTGGGCTTAATATTTTTCTTTTTTCTTTTTCACTGCTTGGCATGATGTCTTGCTATTACTATTTTTTCAGTTGTTATCTTGGATCAGCATGATGAAGGGGGTGGGGGGGTGGGAGGGGTTGGGACTATAGAGGATGTATTCAATTTGTAATGATTATTATCTGTTTTTTGTCTGACATTACCTGTTGCCTGTTGCTGTTTATGCACTATTTGTCTGTCGGCAATAAAAACTACAAATTAAAAAAAAAAAAAGGTTGGGTTTGGTAATTGAGACGTGTTCAAGGGTAACCCTATTGAGAATGGGGAATGTTGATATTGGAACCCTTATCCCAGGCCTTCTAGACGCCTGGGCTTTTCCTGTATTCAGGGAAAGGGGAGCCCTGTATTTGGGATGCCCAGGGACAGGGAAGATCTGCCCATCTGAGGTGATTACCTGCTGCAAGGGTTAACTCTGGCTTTATCTTAGGTTGAGGGAAAAAAAATTACATTGAGACATATAGGGGTAGATTTTATAAAAGTACGCCGGATTTTAATAGATACGTGCGTAGCCGCGCATATCTTTTAAAATCTGGGTCAGCGCGTGCAAGGCTGCGCAAAATTGGCAGCCTGAGCACGCCGAGCCGCACAGCCTGCCTACGTTCACTCCGAGGCTGCTCCGAAATCGCCCCCGATGACATGCCAGCCTCGACTCGCCCCCGACATGCCCCCAACACACCCTCCCAGGAAAGCCCCGGGACTTACGCACGTCCCGGGGCTTTGCGCACGCCGGCAGCCTATGCAACATAGGCTCGGTGCGCGCAGAGGGAGCTAGGGGCAGGTTTTCGGGGGGTAGGCACATATGTTACGCACATACCCCTTTGAAAATCTGCCCCACATGGTGAAGATTTTTTGTCTGCCCCTTTCTACCTACAGTGGAGCAGGGTAAGCAACCTGCATCCAGGGATTCCTCCCATAAAGGATCCAAAGAACATAAGAACATAAGAAATTGCGATACTGGGTCAGACCAAGGGTCCATCAAGCCCAGCATCCTGTTTACAAGTACCTGGCAAGTACCCAAAAACTAAGTCTATCCCAAGCTACTGATTCTAGAAAATAGCAGTGGTTATTTTCTAAGTCAACTTAATTAATAGCAGGTAATGGACTTCTCCACCAAGAATGTATCCAAACCTTTTTTAAAACCAGCTACACTAACTGCATCAACCATATCCCCTGGCAACAAATCTGACAGTTTAATTGTGTGATGAGTGAAAAATAACTTTCTCCGATTAGTTTTAAATGTGGTACATGCTAACTTCATGGAGTGCCCCCTAGTCCTTTTATTATCTGAAAGATTAAATAACCAATTCACATTTATCTGTTCTAGATCTCTCATGATTTTTAACACCTCTATCATATCTCCCCTCAGCCTTCTCTTCTCCAAGCTGAACAGCCTTAACCTCTTTAGTCTTTCCTCATAGGGGAGCTGTTCCATCCCCTTTATCATTTTGATCGCCCTTCTCTATACCTTCTCCATCTCAACTATATGTTTTTTGAAATGTGGTTACTAGAATTGTACACAGTATTCAAGGTGCGGTCTGATCATGGAGCGATACAGAGGCATTATGATATTTTCTGTTTTATTCACCATTCCATTCCTAATAATTCCCAACATTGTGGGGTAGATTTTCAAACACGGCGCATTCGTGTACTTTTGCTGGTGCATCAGGCGCAAGCAAAAGTACGCGGGATTTTAGTAGATACGCGCGTATCCGCTAAAATCCTGGATCGGCGCGCACAAGGCTATCGATTACGCCGAGCCGCGCAGCCTACCCCCGTTCCCTCCAAGGCCGCTCCGAAATCGGAGCGGCCTTGGAGGGAATCCTCTAACGCCCTCCCCTCACCTTCCCCTCCCTTCCTCTACCTAACCCACCCCCCCGGCCCTGTCTAAACCCCCCCCTTACCTTTGTCGGGGGATTTACACCTCCCGGAGGGAGACGTAAATCCCCGCGCGCCAGCGGGCCCCTAGCGCGCCGGGACGCGACCCTGGGGCGGGTACGGAGGGCGCGGCCACGCCCCCGGGCCGTAACCACGCCCCCGGGCCCGCTCCCAAAACGCTGCCGACACGCCCCGAAAACGGCGCGGCGCTCGGCCCCGCCCCCGACACACCCCCCTCTGACAACCCCGGGACTTATGCGAGTCCCGGGGCTCTGCGCGCGCTGGTAGGCCTATGTAAAATAGGCTCACCGGCGCGCAGGGCCCTGCTTGCCTAAATCCGCCCGGTTTTGGGCGGATTTAGGCGAGCAGGGCTCTTAAAATCCGCCCCTTTGTTTCTTTTCTGACTGCCGGAGCACACTGAGCTAACGATTTCAATGCATGTGTAAACCAGCACGAAGCTAATAGCACTCATCACATGTAAATTCATGTTGATGGGGCTATTCGCTTTTACTCCCCAATGCAATATTGCCGTGCATTAAACAGGTGCTCTTAATTGAGCGCCCACACTATGCACACTGATCCACCTCTTCCAGGCACCCGATTTAATATTTAAATGGGCTGCCATGGTAAAAAGGAGGCACTAGGGAAAGGTTTGCATTCCTAGTGCCTCCTTGGTATTGGGCGCCCGGGATTGGTGGCTGCCAGTGGGTTAGGAAAATGGATGCTCAATTTTAAAAGCAGCCATTTTCCTAACCTGTGCATGGACATGAGTTAGTAAAATGGATGCTCATTAATTAAGTATCGATATTAAGTCAGATGGCATGTGTTAATTTTTGAGAGTAAAAATGTGCGTGTCAGGCACACATTTTTATTGGTTATTTTTTTTTTTTGCATCGGGGTAATAGCTAATATCCTCATCAACATCAATTTACATGTGATGAGTGCTATTAGCTTCAGCTGGTTTGGACATGCATTTTGGACGCGCTAATTAAAACATGCACCCAAGAGTCTGTAAAGCTGTGCGCTTGGCTGAGATCACTCGATTGCATTGGCCTGTGAGTCTGTATAATTCTGAGGAAGTGGAAGAATTGCTAATCAAGAGTACAAGAACTGAAAAGATCCTAGAGAACACCTATCTGGAGTCTTCAGCTCTTGGGGAAAGAGACAGTTTACTCTCTGTGAGGCCAATACAGAACAGTCCGCTCAGGCCAAGCGCACCGTTAACCCCCATTTGGACACGCGTTTTTGATGCACTATTATTACCCCTTATACAGTAAGGGGTAATAATAGCACGTGGAAAAGGCGCGGCCAATCCCCCTGAAACTCATAGTGTGCATCACATGCGCACTATGAGTTTTTCTGTACACCCTCTGACTCGGAAGCCCCAAAAATAAAAAAAATAAAAATCTTAAAAAAAAAAAAATAAAATCTGCCCGTGACCCGCAGGTTGGAAAACAGACGCTCAGTTTTGCCTGTATCCATTTTCCGAACCCGTGGCTGTCAGCGGGTCTGACAACCGACACCGGTAAAATTAAGCATCGGCTGTCAAACCCGCTGACAGCTGCCACTTCTGCTAATAAGGAGGCGCTAGGGACACGCTAGTGTCCCTAGCGCCTCCTTATTAGTGCGGGCCCTCATTTACATACTGAATCGCGCGCCCAGGAGAGGTGCCTGGGCACGCATTGGGAGAGCAGATGCTCGCCTCAGAGCACCGGCTCTCCCGCACACCATACTGTATTGGCCTGTGTGTAAGGACAGGATTTTTGGCCACCATAGGAGGAACTTTTCTGACCAAGTTAAAGGTCCCACTCTGACCTCCTGTTGCGCAGGAGGTGGACCCTTAAGCCGAGGTGGAGTTGACGCTATCTGCAGGGCAAGCCCTATGCGTCCCCACCGTTGGTAGGCAGAGTTGGTTGACTGATGGAGGCCGGCTGGAACTTCGCCAATACCAGCCCTCGTTCCCCGCAAGTTGAACCCTTGGGTACTGGGGCCGGCTGGAGTTACGTGGGCTTCTGTCCAAGGTCTTCTAATGGACGATGAGGAGGTCAGCCAGGGACAGCAGTGGTAAGAGAAGCAGGTCAGATCTGGATGAGGTGGAGTCCCAGAGACCCGGGCGCCAAATGGAACAAGAGGCAGACAGGGGGCGCCCGAGTAAGAACAGGCCAAAGCCTGAGAAGCCAAGACCAGAATGAGTGTAGCAGAGGCGTCGTTGAACAAGCTGGAGTCAGGGCAGGTGGCAGGCAAGGTAGAACAGTAAGGCAAGGCGATGGTCAAGTCCAAGAGATAATCGATGGCATAGTCAGACAAAGCAGAGGTCGGGTCCAGGAGATGATCAGTAGCGTGGTCAGGCATGGTTTATAGCTGAGTGGCTGGTGGATGTGAGGATCGCTTGGTAATTTGCCTGCCTGGTGTGAAGATGGCGAACATCATCCTTCAACTAGATAGGATTTTAGTAGTGCTGGGGAGGAGTCAGCTGTCTTGGTACATGTGTGTACCAATGACATAGGAAAGTGCAGGAGGGAGGTTCTAGAAATCAAATTTAGGGTTTTAGGTAGAAAGCTGAAATCCTGAACCTCCAAGCCAGCATTCTCAGAAATGCTTCCCGTTCCACGTCCAAGACTCCAAAGGCAGGCAGAGCTCTAGAGTCTCAAAGCGTAGATTAGACGATGATGCAGGGAAGAGGGTTTTAGATTTGTTAGGAACTGGGCTTCATTTTGGGGAAGGGGGGGGGTGCTTAATCAGAAAGGAACCAGACTGCTGGCAGTACTTTCAAAAGGAGCAGCCTTTAAAGTAGATGATGGGGGAAAGCCGACTATCGCTCAGAAGCGCATAGTTCGGAATGATGTATCTTCGAAGGATACAAAGAAAATATGGAAAATAGGGCATCCAGTAGAGAATTTGCAATAAATGCCAAATTGGACCAGGTGCTAGACTCCAAAGTGCCCCTGTCAGATGATGAGCAGGTTGTTAATTCAACAAAAAGCATACTTTGAAATGTCTGAATAAAAATGCTAGAAATCTAAAAAATAGGATGGGATAGTTAGCTGTATAGCACTGGATGAAGAGGTAGATATAATTGGCATCTCAGAGACCTGGTGGAAGGAGAATAACCAATGGGACACTGTGATACCAGAGTACAAATTATATTGAAATAATAGGATGAATCAAATTGGTGGAGGGGGGTCACACTATATGTTAAAAAGAGCATTGAGTCAAACAGGATAAAAGTTCTGTAAGAAACAAAATACAATGTTGAATCTTTATGGATAGAAACTCCAGGTGAAAAGGAGAATAAAATAGTAATAGAGGTTTTTTACACCCATGTGGCCAGAATGAACTAACAGACAATGAAATGCTGAAAGAAATTATGGAAGCTAACAAAATCAGCAGCACAGTAATAATGGATAATTGTAATTACTCCAGTATTGACTGGTGAATGTTGCATCAGGACATTCTAGAGAAGTAAAGCTCCTAAATGAAATAAATTCCTGCTTCATGAACCAACAAGAGGGGAAACTATTTTAGACCTAGTTCTTAATGGAACACTGGATTTGGTGCGAGAGGTAACAGAGCCCCTTGGCAATAGTGATCAAAACATTATCAAATTTGACTTAATAACCAGAGGGAGCACAAAAAAGAAAGGTACTATGACAGCATTTAACTTTCAAAAAGGTGACTATGATAAAATGAAGAAAATGGTTAGGAAAAAACTGAAAGGAGCAACTGCAAAGGTTAAGAGTTTAGCTCAGACATGGATGTTATTTAAAAATACCATCTTAGAAGCCCAGACAAGATGTATTCCACGCATTAGAAAAGATGGAAAGAAGGCTATACGATTACCAGCATGGTTGAAAGGTGAAGTGAGAGAGGCTATAATATCTAAAACAACATCATTCAAGTAATGGAAAAGGAATCCAAATGAAGAAAACAGGAAAAAGCATAAGCACTGGCAAGTCAGATACAAAGCATTGATAAGGAAGGCAAACAAAGAATTTGAAAAGAAGCTTGCTGTGGAAGCAAAAAATCATAATAAAAACTTTCTCAGGTATATTCAAGGTAAAAAGCCTGCAAGGGAGTCATTTTGACCATTAGATGATCAAGGGGTAAAAGGAGCACTTAGCCATATCAGAGAGACTAAATTAATTCTTTGCTTCACTGAGGAATATGTAAGAGATACCCATGCCAGAAATGATATTCAAAGGTGATGATTCAGAGGAACTGAAACAAATCTCAGTGAACCTAGAAATTGTACTAGGGCAAATTTACAAACTAAAGAGTAGCAATCACCTGGACTAGATAGTATACATCCCAGAGTGCTGAAAGAACTGAGAAATGAAATTGCAGACCTGCTATTTGAAATTTGTAAGCTATCATAACATCATGTATTGTACCTGAAGCCTAGAGGGTTGCCAATGTAAGCCAATTTTTAAAAAGGGATCAAGGGTTGAGCCAGGAAATTACAGACCATTGAATCTGATGTCTGTGCCAGGCAAAATAGTAAACTATGATAAAGAACAAAATTGCTGAGGATATAGATAAGCATAATATAATGGGACAAAATGTAAATGTCAACATGGATTTAGCCAAAGGAAGTCTTGCCTCACAAATTTGCTAAATTTTTTGAGGGCATAAACATGTGGATAAAGGTGAGCCAATTGATATAGTGTATCTTGATTTACAGAAAGCATTTGACAAAGTCCCTCATGAGATTCTTCTTTGGAAATTAAAAAGTCATGGAATGGGGGCAGTGTCCTATTGTGGATTGCCAAATGGTAAAAGAGAAAATAGAGAGTAGGGCTGAATGGTAAATTTTTCCAGTGGAAAAAGGTGAATAGTAGAGTGTTCCAGGGATCTGTTCTGGGACCACTATTTTTTAATATATTTATAAATGACCTGCAAATGGGAACAAGTGAGATGATCAAATTTGCAGATGACACACAATTATTCAAAGTTGTTAAATCACAAGAGGATTGTGAGAAATTGCAAGAGGATATTGCAAACCTGGGAGACTGGGCATGCACTTAGGGAAGAGTAACCTAAATTATAGCTACATAATGCAAGGTTCCATATTAGGAGTCAATCCTCAGGAAAAGGATCTAGGTGTCATCATTGAAAAGACATTGAAATGTTCTGCTCAGTATGCTGCAGCAGCCAAAAAAAAACAAATAGAATGCTAGGGATTATTAGGAAAGGAATGGAGAATAAAACAGAGAATATCATAATGCTTCTGTACTGCTCCATGTTGAGACCTTGAGTATTGTGTGCAGTTCTGGTCACCACATCTCAAGAAAAATATAGCAGAAATAGAAAAGGTACAGAGAAGGGTGACCAAGATGATAAAGGGGCTGGAATAATACCCTATGAAGTAAAGCTAAAAAGGTTAGGAATCTTCAGCATGGAGAAGAGACGGCTGAGGGGAGATATGATAGAGGTCTATAAAATAGGGATGTGCATCAGGGACGGATACATTCGATTCAGTATTCGTATTCGTCGGGACTCAAATCCGTTACATCCGTTTTCAGGGGCACCCGATTCGTCCATTAGTTACGTATGGTATTCATTTCCCATTAAAGTTAAAAAAAACCCCATCCCAACCCTTTAAATTTAATTAACTACAACCCTGCATGTGACAGGGGCCGACCAATGGCTCTGGTAGTCCCTGTGACATAATAAGGGCAAAGGCTATTGGTGCCATTTTGAATACGGCAGCCGATGGCCCGAGTGCAGGAAAATGCTCCAGGACCCCCACTGGACCACTAGGGACTTTTGGCAAGTTTTGGGGGGGTCAGGAGGGTGGGAGTTTTATTCGTTAGTGATACGTTGCATTCGTGGGGGTTCACCATATGTTTCAGGACCCCACGAATGCAACAAATAGGGACCTAATCGTTGCGGATGCGTATTCGTTCAAAACAAATGCACATCCCTACCATAAAATAATGAGTGGAATGGAACAAGTAAACATAATCAGTAATTTACTCTTTCAAAAAGTATAAAGACAAGGGAACTCAATTAAGTTATTGGGTAATGCATTTAATAAGAAAAATATTTTTTTACTCAACACATAATTAAGCTCTAGAATTCATTGCCAGAGGATGTGGTGAAAGCTATTAATATAGTTGTGTTTAAAAAATGGACAGGTTCCTGAAGGAAATATCCATTAAGCATTATTAAGGTAGAGTTACAGAAATCCACTGCGTTTTCTTGGGATAAGCAGCTTGGAATCTCTCTACCCCTTGGGATCCTGCCAGGTAGTTGTGACCTGGCTTGGCCACTGTTGGAAATAGGATACTGGGCTTGATGGACCCTTGGACTGACCTAGTTGGCATTGACAAAGTAAGACCTCCAGATGTGGGATGGCTACTAGAGATGTGAATCGTGTCCTCGATCGTCTTAACGATCGATTTCGGCTGGGAGGGGGAGGGAATTGTATTGTTGCCGTTTGGGGGGGTAAAATATCGTGAAAAATCGTGAAAAATCATAAAAAATCGAAAAAACGTAAAATCGCAAAACCAGCACATTAAAACCCCCTAAAACCCACCCCCGACCCTTTAAATTAAATCCCCCACCCTCCCGAACCCCCCCCCAAATGACTTAAATAACCTGCGGGTCCAGCGGCGGTCCGGAACGGCAGCGGTCCGGAACGGGCTCCTGCTACTGAATCTTGTTGTCTTCGGCCGGCGCCATTTTCCAAAATGGCGCCGAAAAATGGCGGCGGCCATAGACGAACACGATTGGACGGCAGGAGGTCCTTCCGGACCCCCGCTGGACTTTCGGCAAGTCTTGTGGGGGTCAGGAGGCCCCCCCCAAGCTGGCCAAAAGTTCCTGGAGGTCCAGCGGGGGTCAGGGAGCGATTTCCCGCCGCGAATCGTTTTCGTACGGAAAATGGCGCCGGCAGGAGATCGACTGCAGGAGGTCGTTCAGCGAGGGTTCCGGCGCCTCGCTGAACGACCTCCTGCAGTCGATCTCCTGCCGGCGCCATTTTCCGTACGAAAACGATTCGCGGCGGGAAATCGCTCCCTGACCCCCGCTGGACCTCCAGGAACTTTTGGCCAGCTTGGGGGGGGCCTCCTGACCCCCACAAGACTTGCCGAAAGTCCAGCGGGGGTCCGGAAGGACCTCCTGCCGTCCAATCGTGTTCGTCTATGGCCGCCGCCATTTTTTCGGCGCCATTTTGGAAAATGGCGCCGGCCGAAGACAACAAGATTCAGTAGCAGGAGCCCGTTCCGGACCGCTGCCGTTCCGGACCGCCGCTGGACCCGCAGGTTATTTAAGTCATTTGGGGGGGGGTTCGGGAGGGTGGGGGATTTAATTTAAAGGGTCGGGGGTGGGTTTTAGGGGGTTTTAGTGTGCCGGCTCACGATTCTAACGATTTATAACGATAAATCGTTAGAATCTCTATTGTATTGTGTTCCATAACGGTTTAAGACGATATTAAAATTATCGGACGATAATTTTAATCGTCCTAAAACGATTCACATCCCTAATGGCTACTAGCTCTAGACCCACAGATGTACTCCCATTGCAAGGGTATCTGGCACCTTGAGTAGTATCCCTGGATGGAAGATGAAGAATGGGAATGCAAGTTAAGGCATCTCCCACTTGTAACTTTGTGGATATTCCTTATTTGAAGCTTAGTGACTTTGTGATTCCAGTTAAGCTGATAAGATTTCTTCTTTAGCCTTAGTAGACTTTGGAAGTAGAAAACTTTTATTTGGAGGGATCTAACCCAGAGACTCAGTACCAATTATGAAAAGAAGGTCATGCTCACATTTATAAATGGGAGCCAGCAACAATACCCAACTAGTCAAGTGGTGCTGACAACTCTGGTGGGAGAAGATACTATAAAGGTGGGGCTACGCCCCAACAACCCATATCCTGTTGTCCTGGGGCATGACTTTCTTCAATTTGAGACTCTGTGGGCTTAGCTTTTGACCAGCCTATGTAGCCCAGGCTACATTGTGACATCTCTTTGGGAAGCACCTTTATAAAGCAACAGGGAAGCGAATATATTCCGACCATAGAGGCAGCACCAGAGAAGTAAGTAAGTCCAAGAAGGCCCACTGTTTAGACACTGGTATGGATGAAGTTCCTAAATGTATCAAAGAATTTGATATCTTTGCTATACATGATAATATGAATCAATAGGGAACAGGGGCATTCCAGGGCCTCTTAAATGACTCCTCAGAAAGTGGAAAGTTGGGTAACCCAAGAAACGTTAAGCAAGCCCCACTGGAAGTTAGTTCCCTTGAATATGATAGGAAGCAGGTACAGGGATTAGGGGATAGTACTCTCTGGCTTAATGATCCCCATTCTGGTCCCATCCTTCGATGGGGAAATGCATGAGTAGTCCTAATTTAGAGTGGGAAAGGAAAATAGGAACAGTAATTCATTACCCTGGGAGGTAACGCAGGTAGAGGCAGGTGTTCCACCTGATGAGGTTAAGCTAAGAGGGAGGGTATGTAAGGGAGTATACCTCAGACTCTCTTTAAAAGATCGAGACCAGGCATTTAGCTTCTGCACCTTAAAGACAACACACCAGAGGATCCTGGGTACAGGGCATTTCCCCTGAGGAGAGGGATATAATGGCAGGCCCTAGTGGAAACAGGCAGGCCCCAGACCAGAGGAGATGTAAGTATGAGTTTGTTAGAACTCCTTAACTGTGACTCTGAAGCCAGCTCTACTGAAGGTAAGCAGGTTTTCCTTGCCATTTTTTGTATAAACAATAAAATATTTTTGTGGAGAAGGCCAGAGACCAGTCTGCTCTATCTTCTGGCAATCCTAAGACTGCTCATACTGTGCCACACAAGGATATAATGATAAAAAAAAGTTGACAAGTATGATGGAGTTCCTGAATGCAGACATCTTAAAACAAGAGAGATAACCTTGAATTTTAACTGAAATTCCACTGGTAGCCAGTAGGGATGTGCAGAGCAAAATTTTATGTTCATATTTCTTATGTCCGAAAGGGGGTCCCACTTGCGGTCAATATGGACATAAAAAAAATTCAATGAGTTGGGTATATGTACATATGTCGCCCATTAAAGTCAATGGGGGAAGGATTTCCAGCCTATTTTTGGCTGCAGAATTGTGGTTTTCTTATCAATTGGCCCAGGAGAGAGTTCCCTTTCCTTTGTGCAGGGAAGTACTCCCTGGAAAGGGTCCACCCCTAGAGTTGTGTGTACCCGGTGTTTACATTGGCGTCCAGTGAATATCGTTGGCGTCTAGTGAATTCCGTTGGCATCTAGTGAATTCAGACGGTACTTACGCACTTCAGCAGATGACAAAGGAATTGGAGGATCTCTCAGAAATAAGAATACGTGTGGGAACACAAGGTCTGGATGAACAGGCAGGCACAGCAATGGAGTTAAAACAGCAGTAGGAACACAAGGCCTGCATGAACAGGCACAGGAACTAGGTTAAAACACTGGTAGCTCGCCAGCATCTTTCTGATGCATGCTAGAATATTGGCAGCGGTATGGGCATGGTCCGTCAGGTGGGTGTGCAGTAAAGCCCACCTCCACCCTCATGCTTGTTCAGGGAAGGACTCCCTGGAACGGGTCCACCCCTAGAGTTGTGTGTACCCGGTGTTTACATTGGCGTCCAGTGAATATCGTTGGCGTCTAGTGAATTCCGTTGGCGTCTAGTGAATTCAGACTGTACTTACGCACTTCAGCTGATGACAAACGAATTGGAGCCTAGGATCTCTCACAAATAAGAATACGTGTGGGAACACAAGGCCTGGATGAACAGGTACATCATTCGAGGACAGAGGTCAATTCCAGCTAGGGACACAAGGCCTGCATGAACAGGCACAGCAACCAGGTTAAAACACTTGTGGGAACACAAGGCCTGGATGAACAGGCACAGCCACTGAGTTAAAACACCTGTGGGAACACAAGGCCTGGATGAACAGGCACCGCCACTGAGTTAAAACACCTGTGGGAACACAAGGCCCGGAAGAATGGGCACAGCAACTGAGTTAAAACACCTGTGGGAACACAAGGCCTGGATGAACACGGATACTCGGATAGTAATTATGTGTTTTTTTAATGTATTTATATTCTTATTCGAAAACGTTTCTAGCACGTCATACTTGATTACACTCAGGTACTGTAGGTATTTCCCTATCCCCAGAGGAACACAAGGCCTGGATGAACAGGCACCGCCACTGAGTTAAAACACCTGTGGGAACACAAGGCCTGGATGAACACGGATACTCGGATAGTAATTATTTGTTTTTTTAATGTATTTATATTCTTATTCGAAAACGTTTCTAGCACGTCAGACTTGATTACACTCAGGTACTGTAGGTATTTCCCTATCCCCAGAGGAACACAAGGCCTGGATGAACAGGCACTGCCACTGAGTTAAAACACCTGTGGGAACACAAGGCCTGGATGAACAGGCAGGCACAGCAATGGAGTTAAAACACCAGTAGGAATATGGATGAACACTGATACTCGGATAGTACAATTTTTTTTTTATGGATTTATATTCTTTTTTTTAAAAGTTTATAGCACTTCATTTATTTTTATATTTATTTGTCATTTTTATATACTGACATTCTTGTATTCAATGCAAATCATACTTGCTTACACTCAGTTACTGTATGTATTTCCCTATCCCCAGAGGAACACAAGGCCTGCAGGAACGGGCACAGCAACGGAGTTAAAACACTTGTGGGAACACAAGGCCGGGATGAAGAGGCGCAGCAGTCGAGCACAGAGGTCGATCCCAGCTAGGGACACAAGGCCTGGATGAAGAGGCACATCATTCGAGGACAGAGTTCAATCACAGCTAGGGACACAAGCCGCGGAGGAAAAGACACTAACCAGGATCCTCCAAGCCCTCATTTTCTCCAAATTAGACTATTGCAACTCTACATTTCTTGGACTCCCTTCCTCATACACAAAACCACTCCAAATGGTTCAAAACGCAGCAGCCCGTCTACTAACAAACACTAGGAAAAGAGACCACATTTCCCCAGTCCTAAAAGACCTCCACTGGTTACCAATTCAGTTCAGAGTCATTTACAAATCCATCACCTTGATATAAAAAATAATTCACCAACACACCATAATCGACCTACAAATTCCTCTTCGTTTATTCAAATGCACAAGACCCACCAGGGAAGCCTACAGAGGATGCAATGCCGGTATAAATAAATAAAATCAATAAGTACGTAAGGGAAAGTTGAAAAAAACTTTCAAGAGCGAGTTCAAAAGGGCGGGAAACCGTTAAGAGGTAAACGGGTGGGGTGCGTGCAGTCCGCCTGGAGGATTCAACCCGGCGGGTTCGGTGGGACCGGGGTTTCGGCGGATCCCCCACCCCTTTCGCGGGGGGGCGGGGAACGCCTCCCGGACGGCCCCGGCCCCGTCCAGGAATAAAAAAATAAAGTAAATAAAATCAATAAGTACGTAAGGGAAAGTTGAAAAAAACTTTCAAGAGCGAGTTCAAAAGGGCGGGAAACCGTTAAGAGTTAAACGGGTGGGGTGCGTGCAGTCCGCCTGGAGGATTCAACCCGGCGGGTTCGGTGGGACCGGGGTTTCGGCGGATCCCCCACCCCTTTCGCGGGGGGGCGGGGAACGCCTCCCGGACGGCCGCAGGGCGCATTTCCTCCGCGGCAGAGCGCCGCAACCGGCTCCGTGTCGGCTGGGAAGGCCCAGGGGGGACAGGTGGCCCGCTGCTCCGGCGGCGCGTGTTATAGCCCCCCCTGGCAGCAGCTTTGCCGTTTCCCCCGCCGTTTCCCTCCTTCCCCTTTCCCAACTGTTAAGTAGTCTTAACCTCATTCACTACATCTATGCAGACGATGTTCAGATTCTTATTCCCATAACAGAATCTATTAACAAAGCCATCGCACTTTGGAACAACAGCTTACAAGCCACCACTAATCTCCTCAACAGTCTAAACCTGGTCCTCAATGCCTCTAAAACTAAACTCCTCTTCATTTCCTACAAGCAAGAAAACCTCCCATCTCAGATCCATCACAAACACCTTCTCACCCACAACCATGTGAGAGACCTGGGAGTAATTATAGACAACCGTCTTCACCTAAAGAATATGATCCAAACCACAACTATAAGATATAATATTATATCTTAATGGGCCTCGACAAAGGAAACTCTTTCCTATTGATCTTGTTAGACCTTTCCGCAGCGTTCGACACGGTCAAACACGCCATCCTCCTAAACCAGCTTTCGTCCATAGGAATCAGCGGCACCGTCCTATCCTGGTTCAAAAAGTTTCTCAATTACAGAGGTTACAAAGTTAAACTCCAAAACAAGGAATCCTCAAGATTTGACTCTGTCATAGGAGTCCCTCAAGGTTCTTCATTGTCTCCGACCCTATTTAATATCTATCTTCTTCCTCTCTGCCAACTTCTTACCGACCTCAATCTAAAGTACTTCCTTTACGCAGATGATATTGAAATCATCATCCCTATCAAAGACACATACTGTAAAACTCTTGAGTACTGGGAAACATGCCACCAGAAAATCAAACAAGTAGTAAACAACCTACACCTCATCTTAAACTCATCCAAGACAGAAATCCTACTCATCTCTCCTGAAAACAATATCTCCAACACTACTCTTCCCACCAACCTACCTACCACACAAGTTAGAGACTTAGGAGTGATAATAGACAACCGGCTAAACTTCAAGGAACATATCAACAAAACAACCAAAGACTGCTTCTATAAACTCCAGGTTCGGAAGAGGATAAGACCTCTTTTCCATGCTCAAGACTTCAGAGCGATCATCGAAGCAGTCATTTTTGCGAAATTAGACTACTGCAGTTCCCTATTGCTAGGTCTGCCCTCATCCTATTCCAAACCACTACAGATGGTTCAAAATTCAGCAGCCCGATTACTAACAGGCGCAAGAAAGAGAGACCACATATCTCCCATTCTGAAAGAGTTACATTGGCTACCCGTCCACTTCCGTATCATCTATAAAGCCATATGTGTCATCTTCAAAACTATTCATCAACGCATCTTATGCACTTTAGCTGATGACAAAGGAATCGGAAAATCTCTCAGAAATAAGAATACGCGTGGGAACACAAGGTCTGGATGAACAGGCACATCATTTGAGGACAGAGGTCAATCCCAGCTAGGGACACAAGCCGCGTAGGAAAAGAAACTAACCAGGATTCCCTCAGTAACGGCGAGTGAAGAGGGAAGAGCCCAGCGCCGAATCTCCGCCACTCCGGGTTCGGGGATCTGAACCCGACTCCCTTTCGATCAGCCGAGGACGACGGAGGCCATCGCCCGTCCCTTCCGAACGGCGCTCGCCTATCTCTTAGGACCGGCTGACCCATGTTGAACTGCTGTTCACATGGAACCCTTCTCCACTTCGGCCTTGAAGAAGAATGCTCAGTCTGTTTAAAATAAGAAAATGAACGGACCCACTCTGAAGGACCATGCTCAGTCTGTTTAAAAGAACAAAATTAACGGACCCACTCAAGGACTATGCTCAGTCTGTTTAAAAGAACAAAATTAACGGACCCACTCTGAAGGTCAATGCTCAGTCTGTTTAAAATAGCAATATCAACAGACCCACTCTGAAGGACAATGCTCAGTCTGTTTAAAAGAACAAAATGGAACAGACCCGCTCAAGAAGATTGCTCAGTCTGTTTAAAATAACAAAATGGAACTGCCCAGCTAGGGACACAAGGCCTGGAGGAACAGGCACATCATTGGAGGACAGAGGTCAATCCCGGCTAGGGACACAAGGCCTGGAGGGACAGGCAGGCACAGCAATGGAGTTAAAACACCAGTAGGAACACAATGCCTGGAGGTACAGGCAGGAACAGCAACGGAGTTAAAACACTTGTGGGAACACAAGGGCTGCACAGTAGATGCCGGTCAGGCACAGCGATTCATGTCAAGAACATGTGCTGCAGTGCTTACATTATCTTGAGCATAGGAGGCAATTGGAACTGCTGCAAGGCTCCATTCAATAGCTTTTATTCATCTTGCCATTCACAAGGAAAATCGGGAAAGCCAAGCAATGGCAGGTTTACTTTAAAAAACACTAGCATTTCCATCAAGACCGGTGACAGCCTTGAGCAGTGAGGGCTCATGATATCCCCTGTCATTGAAAAAACACGTTCACTGGGCACACTGGTTGGTGGACATGACAGATATCCTTCAGCCACTTTGGCTAGGTGTGGCCAGACAGTGGACTTGTGTGCCCAATATGCCAGCGGATCTGTCTGCGTGTTCTCTATCGGCTCTGAGAGATACCGTGTCACTGACAGCTCTGCTGCTGTCTCCTCCTGTGCTTGGGAGGGCTGAGAGTCACTCAATCCAGTTACTTTCTCTCTCGCCCGTTGCACAACTGATGTATCTTTATGGCCAACATGCCTTGGGCGTTCTGACGTTGAGGTGGACGCACTAATAATAGTATCTGTCACTGACACAGTCCTTCTCCTGCCAGGGCTAGCAGCAGCACAACTCTGTGACGTGCCTGCTGTTTCCACCTGTGCTTCAAGCCTAATCTGTCTCCGCCTATGGTGCTCCTGTTCACGGACCTGTGCTAACAACAGCTCCTTCACAAATGACAGACAACTGGTCTGTAGGGCGAGTTTACCTTTCACACAGGGATCACAGACAGAGGCGAGCATGTATGTGCTGTCCTCTGTTAAAGGCCTTAATCTGTCTTTCACCTGCTGCTGCAAAACGTCCACACACTGCAGCACCTCAGCAGTCATTCCCTCTTGCCGTTTAATGCCTTCCAAATGGTCATCCAGGAATTTCACAATAGGGATGATGTCAGCCAAGGTGGAACTTCTGGAACTCAGCTCCTCCGTGACGTCCTTGAAGGGCTGCAGGATTTTTAACAGCTGACTCATGACTAACCAATCGTGATGCCCTAGGGGATTCTGTACACCTATGTCTATTGTACCAGAAAGTTCATGAAGGGGTGTCTGCAGCTCCAATAACCTCTCCAGCATCATAAAGGTGGAATTCCACCGGGTGGGAACGTCTTGAATGAGACGCTTCTCGGGCATATCCAAAGCAGTCTGATTTTCTCGGAGAACCTGCCCCGCCCTGACACTTCTGTGGAAGTGTGCTGCTATGTTCCTGCACTTGTGTATTAACCGACGCAGGTATTCAGTCTCCTTGTCCTTGGACTCCAAGCCCAAACCTGACTTCACTACCAGATGCAGAGTGTGTGCAAAACATCGGATGTTCTTAAACCACCCATCGCTTATTGCCTTAACCATGTTTGCACCGTTGTCTGTGACAAAAAAGCCTGCCCGCGTTTTACTGTCTCGCTGGTGTACTTTCCAGCTCGCCAGCATCTTTCTGATGCATGCTAGAATATTGGCAGCGGTATGGGAATGGTCCGTCAGGTGGGTGTTCAGTAAAGCCCACCTCCACCCTGATGCTTGTTCAGTAATAAAGCTGCAGGCTGCCCCTGCCTCTGCCATGTCCCACCAGTGTGCTGTCAGAGAGAGGTAAGAGTGTGCAGCATTCATGGCGGTCCAGATATCGCAGGTGAAATGCACTCTTCCGTCTGCCTTACCTAGCAGTGCTTGCACGCGACTGACACAGTGCTTGTACAGGCTGGGGATGACCTTTCTACTAAATGTGGTTCTGGAGGGGACTTTGTAATTTGGAAGTACGACCTTCAAGAAACGTTTGAAACCCACATTCTCCACTAACTGCAGGGGCTGGTCATCAAGGGCAATCATTTCCCCAATGCTCCTGGTTACTAATTTTGCGGCTGCCTGCCTCCTACCCCGGGATAGCGTTACCGCACTCCACCCCATTTCCTCCATGGTGCATTGTCGCTTCTGCCACATGTCAGTGGGTTTCTGGCCTGCCGCCTGACTGCTAGAAGGGTATGAGGGCGTGGGCTGACTCTGCTGCTTTCCTACCACTGCACCCTGGTTGGAAGGGGAAGGGGTCCCCTGACGGAAAATGCTACCATCCCCAGATGGCAGTAATCTTGTTGGGTGTTGCCTCTTAATATGATACTCCATGCCAAAATTTGACAGATGTCCCAGTTGCTTGCCTCTGCTAATATCCCTGGCACAGTAATTACACCGAGCATAACGCGGGTCTTCTGTCACTTTAAAATGTGCCCAGATCGCAGATTTCTTTTGTGATCCTCCTCTCTTTCCCGCCCTGGGGGTGGATGGTGGCACTGGAGTTGAGGTACTACTGGGTGTGGGTGGTGCACCCACTGCACCCGGCGAAGCAATGCCAGCGGGGGCAACAGTCACCCTCTGTCTCCCTTCTGACAGCTCTTCCTCCTCCTCGATATCAGTGGAATGTCTCCCCGGCTGCAGAATTCTGGAGGTGGAGGCTAAAACAGGAGTAAGTGACAATTCTACCGAAGATTCCTCAGGTATTACATCTTCCGTTTCTGATGAGAATCCCATCCAAGAAGATTCTTCTTCTGAATCAGAAGCTAACAGTGCCAGCGCTACCTTGTCAGCGCGAATTTTTGCAGGACACTTATGTCCCCTGGCTGCTCTTGGGTGTGTAACTTTTGTCTGGCTAGACTCTGCCTCCTCTTCACTCTCCTCCAAAACTACAGGGCCAGAAACACGTGGTGGCGATTGCAAAGTTTCATGGTCTGATTTCTTTTTTTTTGCCATGGAACTGCCATCCCCTACAAAGACGTTTGATTGCGACAGTTGCCTTTTTAGCTGTACTGGTGGTGTTGCACTGGTGTCTTTTGCGGTGCCTCCGCTGCCATTCCCACAAAGTCGCTTGCATCTCTCTTTCCCTGACATTATGGATTTAATGTCAAGGAGTACTAGTGGTAACACTGCCCACTGTCCCACAATAATAATGTTCTGTCTGTTTAAAATAACAGAATTTAACAGACCCACTCAACGACAATGCTCAGTCTGTTTAGAAATAGCAAATTTAACAGACTCGCTGAAGGGCAATGTTCACTCTGTTTACAATGCCCACTGCCTCACTGCCTGCCTGGCAATGCACGGAATGTGTCTGTCTGTGTGCACTGCAGTGCACATAGAACTAAAGTAGATATGAGGCAGGGTACTCCCAGCCCTGGAACTGCTGCCCACCCAGCACTGAACCACTCAAGGAGAATGCTTTTAAGTCTGTTTAAAAATAGCAAATTGAACAGACTCGCTGAAGGGCAATGTTCACTCTGTTTACAATGCCCACTGCCTCACTGCCTGCCTGGCAATGCACGGAATGTGTCTGTCTGTGTGTGTGCAGTGAGTGCACAGAGAACAAGCTTCCTTTTCAGTAGATATGAGGCAGAGTACTGCCAGTGCCAGCCCTGGCACTGCCCACCCAGCACTGAACCAGTCAAGGACAATGCGGTTAAGTCTGTTTAGAAATAGCAAATTGAACAGACTCGCTGAAGGGCAATGTTCACTCTGTTTACAATGCCCACTGCCTCACTGCCTGCCTGGCAATGCACGGAATGTGTCTGTCTGTGTGTGTGCAGTGAGTGCACAGAGAACAAGCTTCCTTTTCAGTAGATATGAGGCAGAGTACTGCCAGTGCCAGCCCTGGCACTGCCCACCCAGCACTGAACCAGTCAAGGACAATGCGGTTAAGTCTGTTTAGAAATAGCAAATTGAACAGACTCGCTGAAGGGCAATGTTTACTCTGTTTACAATGCCCACTGCCTCACTGCCTGCCTGGCAATGCACGGAATGTGTCTGTCTGTGTGTGTGCAGTGAGTGCACAGAGAACAAGCTTCCTTTTCAGTAGATATGAGGCAGGGTACTCCCAGCCCTGGAACTGCTGCCCACCCAGCACTGAACCACTCAAGGAGAATGCTTTTAAGTCTGTTTAAAAATAGCAAATTGAACAGACTCGCTGAAGGGCAATGTTCACTCTGTTTACAATGCCCACTGCCTCACTGCCTGCCTGGCAATGCACGGAATATGTCTGCCTGTGTGTGTGCAGTGAGTGCACAGAGAACAAGCTTCCTTTTCAGTAGATATGAGGCAGAGTACTGCCAGTGCCAGCCCTGGCACTGCCCACCCAGCACTGAACCAGTCAAGGACAATGCGGTTAAGTCTGTTTAGAAATAGCAAATTGAACAGACTCGCTGAAGGGCAATGTTCACTCTGTTTACAATGCCCACTGCCTCACTGCCTGCCTGGCAATGCACGGAATGTGTCTGTCTGTGTGTGTGCAGTGAGTGCACAGAGAACAAGCTTCCTTTTCAGTAGATATGAGGCAGAGTACTGCCAGTGCCAGCCCTGGCACTGCCCACCCAGCACTGAACCAGTCAAGGACAATGCGGTTAAGTCTGTTTAGAAATAGCAAATTGAACAGACTCGCTGAAGGGCAATGTTCACTCTGTTTACAATGCCCACTGCCTCACTGCCTGCCTGGCAATGCACGGAATGTGTCTGTCTGTGTGTGTGCAGTGAGTGCACAGAGAACAAGCTTCCTTTTCAGTAGATATGAGGCAGGGTACTCCCAGCCCTGGAACTGCTGCCCACCCAGCACTGAACCACTCAAGGAGAATGCTTTTAAGTCTGTTTAAAAATAGCAAATTGAACAGACTCGCTGAAGGGCAATGTTCACTCTGTTTACAATGCCCACTGCCTCACTGCCTGCCTGGCAATGCACGGAATGTGTCTGTCTGTGTGTGTGCAGTGAGTGCACAGAGAACAAGCTTCCTTTTCAGTAGATATGAGGCAGAGTACTGCCAGTGCCAGCCCTGGCACTGCCCACCCAGCACTGAACCAGTCAAGGACAATGCGGTTAAGTCTGTTTAGAAATAGCAAATTGAACAGACTCGCTGAAGGGCAATGTTCACTCTGTTTACAATGCCCACTGCCTCACTGCCTGCCTGGCAATGCACGGAATGTGTCTGTCTGTGTGCACTGCAGTGCACATAGAACTAAAGTAGATATGAGGCAGAGTACTCCCAGCCCTGGAACTGCTGCCCAGTGCCCACCCAGCACTGAACCACTCAAGGAGAATGCTTTTAAGTCTGTTTAAAAATAGCAAATATGAGGCAGAGTACTGCCAGCCCTGCCTGGCACTGCCCAGGATAAAATGTACAGACTCACTCAATAACAATGTTCTTTTTCTTTTTTTTCCCTAACAAAGAATCTGTTCTGTGTTGTCTATCAAATCTGGTTCTGTTCTGTGTTGTCTATCAAATCTGGTTCTGCTATCTTCTCTGCCTCAGCCTGCCTAAGCCCACCCTGCACGATCCCGATCCCACCTCCCCACTGAATCGCTGACAATGTCCGTCAGTCCTCGTGCTGCTGCTGCTTTTATAGTGCTGACTCGTCAGGAAATCCTCAGAGAAGCACGGAATGACAGCGCGATTCGCTGCATTCAGTGCTTCTCTGAAAAGGTGAACGCAGATTCGCTGCGTTCCGGTATCCATGCCGACCTGTCCCACCCTTTCCTGTGAGTCACTGAGACTCACAGGACAGGGTCAGACAGGTTGGCAGGGGCGCCGCCATTTTCAGGTAATCCGGGGCTCCGAGCTCGAGTCGCAGGTAATGGCGGCGAGAAAGCGCGCGCATGGCGATTCGCCGTATCCGAAATATCTATGTTCAATATGTCGGAAATCTGCTCATATACGCCTCATCTTTTTTTTAAGTTAAAAAAAAAATATGAGTTGCGTTTTACATATGCGGTCAATCCGAATGCACATGCCTAGTAGCCAGTGCAGCTTCTAAGAACAGGAGTAATATGATCATTTCTCTTTAACCCTGATAGAAGCCTGGCTGTTGTATTCCTAAGGAACTACAGATGCTTTAACTAATATAATGGAAGACACTGGTAAAGAGAATTATGAAATCTTAAATGACTAATAACCAGCAAAAGAATGACCAGAGCCAAATCTTTCCTTTCTGAAAAGGGATGTAGCTGACAAATTTTCCTATCAGGTAAACAGAACAACTGCTAAAATCTGATGTTGCAGAGTCAATTGAGAATCCAACTAGATCCCTAAATTTCAAATTGTGTCTTCGGAGTCAATCCCATTCTTGCTTCTATTGGTAGAACAGATAATACTTGGTCATGCTTACTGAGCTGAAAAGCCTCAGATTTAGTTCCAACAATGTCACCACTGCTTGTAAACAATTTTTTAAATACCTAATCCCAGGTAGATGGGCTGTATAAATAAGAGCAACGATCTGGATATCATCCACATATGTAAAACAATCTACTTCAAAGTCTTGAATTACTCAACTAAGTGGGGCGAAGTATACATTAAAGAGTAATGGAAAGAATACCGAACCTTTTGGAACTCTACAGCAGGCATTTAACAGGAAAACATATTGTGATACTTTTATACATTTATTTTTTGTATTTTCATATGCACTTAAAAACTCATTACTTATCTCAGGGAAAAGGCTTGACACTTGTTGTTCCATGCGCAATCAACAGATAAGACACGGAAACTCCAAAAATACTAAACAAATGTTGGAATAGTAATCTGTTGTTTATGCACGGAACATGTATTCAGCCTTTCTTCTAAGTTAAGTGTAAGGAACCTTTGGTTTCCCTAACTAAAAGGAGAATACCAATTGATTGGGGAGGTCCTGTGTAGAAATAAGTGAGAGAGGTATGGGTATTGCTCCTCCATGTGGGAACTGCAGATGTTGTCACCTAGTTGTTTTTCATCCCAAAACACTAGGGATGTGAATTGTGTGCCCGTTCGTTTTAACGATCGGGTTCGGGGCGGGGGGGGGGGGGGGGAAATCTGATCGTTAGAGTTGTGAATTGGGATCGGTTCCAATTCCAATTCACATCAGTAATATTTTTTAGTGAGGCCCGCACCGATAAAAAAAAACCCACCCCGACCCTTTAAAATTACCCTCTTAGCCTCCCCCACTCTCCCAACCCCCCAAAACCTTTTACACATACCTGATGGTCCAGGGGGGCCGCGGGGAGCGATCTCCCATTCCCAGGCCATCAGCTGCGCTAAAACAAAATGGCGCCGATGGCCCTTTGCCCTTACCATGTGACAGGGTATCCGTGGCACTGGCCGGCCCCTGTCACATGGTAGGAGCACTGGATGGCCGGCGCCAAGATGGCACCGGCCATCCAGTGCTCCTACCATGTGACAAGGACCGGCCAATGGCAAGGTTACCCTGTCACATGGTAAGGGCAAAGGGCCATCGGCGCC
Source organism: Rhinatrema bivittatum (assembly GCF_901001135.1). Classification (NCBI taxonomy): domain Eukaryota; kingdom Metazoa; phylum Chordata; class Amphibia; order Gymnophiona; family Rhinatrematidae; genus Rhinatrema; species Rhinatrema bivittatum. The sequence continues at coordinate 269,215,072 of NC_042620.1, read as the reverse complement.
ATCTTTATGAGTGGCAGCCGATGGCCCGAAAGCGGGAGATTATTCCCCGCACCCCCACCCCGGACTACCAGGTAATTTTAAAAGGTTTTGGGGGGCTGGTCAGGAGGGGGAGGGAGGCTAAGGGGGTTGATTTAAAGGGTCGGGTGGTTGGTTTTTTTAAAGGGCCATCGGCCCCATTTATATTAGTGGCAGCCAAAATGGCGCCGATGGCCCGAGAGCGGGAGATCGCGCCGGGACCCCCCCCACTGGACCACCAGGAAATTTAACATTTTGGGGGGGTTCGGGAGGGTGGGGGAGGGTAAGGGATTGGTTTTAAAGGGTCGGGGTGGGTTTAGGGGTTGTTTTGGTGTGCCGGTTTTCCTGCCCTCCCCCCAAATAATTCCCGTGCCCGATTTAACGATTTTTGATGATAAATCATGGGAATTTGTATTGTATCGCGCACTCTAATGATTTTTGATGATTTAAAAAATATCGACGATTTTTTTAAATCGTCAAAAAACGATTCACATCCCTACAAAGCACCATGTAGCCACATGGATTTTTAGTTTGCATTTTGTTGAAGCAGGAGCTCTCTGCCTCCTGTCTTCCATTTTTCCTAATTTATAGGAAAGGAGTAAGGAAGTTTTGCCATTTAGGAGTCAACCTCCATTGACGTGTCTATCCTGTGAGAGCCTTGGTACCCCTTCACAGTGGATTGGGGTGTCTGCTGTGTGAAGTCAGGTCATGTGTTAGGGAACGTTCTGGCAGACTTCTATCTCTTCTCCAAAGGCTAAAGCTGACTGGTCACCTTCTACAGAGGAAGAATATTTTTGAATTTACTGTCTTTATGCACTCTCTCCTCTGTTTAGAGGTAAGGAAGTTGCATTGCAACCTTCCTGCTTCTTGCTTGATACTTTTCCCACTTTTTTTTGGTTCAGATAATATTTTCATTCTGTTTGGAGTGGATGGCTCTTGGCACCTCAGAATCAGTAAACCAAACCCTTGAGAAATTGAAGTCTTTCATCCTGAGAGAAACAGAAGTGGGCAGAGATTTATTTAAAGGAAGAATCCCAGCAAAGTGCACTACAGGCAAGAAGGATACAAAGTAAAAGTAACAAGAACTTTGTTGCTACTGTATGAAGTATTATCTTATAGGGAATAGATGCTGCGGTTTGTGGACCCTTGGGCTGCCTGCGGATGATAAAGAAATGCTGAGGAGAAGTCCACAGAAGATGTAGTGGCCGGGAGGCGGAACGGAGCCAGGAGACCAACCAGGAGCTTCACCACTGGAAGCTCGAGCTCCCCCCGTGAGGACCCGAGCTGCTTGGACTTAGGTGCGGTCTCCCGGAGAGGAAAGTCCAAGGTGGAATCCAGATGTCGCAGTGGAGGCAGAGAAGCAGAACGTATGGGCGGTCCGAAGGTCAGGGCTGGCAGCAGACAGGAACTCCAAAAGACGTACCGAAGTCAGGAACCAGGAAGACAGGCCGAGAAGATCAGGACAAGGCTGGATCAGGAACAAAGGATGGAACTGCAACTTGATGACTCCAGGGAGCGAACCTCGTTGCAAGGCACTGGCTTGAAGCTGTAGCTGGGTTTAAATGCCTGCCAGCGTCTGACGTCACCCAGGAGGCCAGCCGATGTTTCCCGCCACTGTCCCTTTAAATTAAATCCCCTTGTGCGCATGCGCGCCTAAGGGGCGGAGACAGAGAGAACAGCTCAGTGGCGTCTCCCTCATGGGTATGCCACCACCGAGAAGGCCTACCAAGGCCCGGGGAGAGTCAGAGGATACTGCGGCATGTGAAGAGGCCCGCGGGAGGTAAGAGCCCAGTCGCCATAACTGCAACTGGGATCGCAACAGTACCCCCCCTCTTATGCCCCCTCCTCGGAGGTCCGGGTTTACCAGGATGGTCCAGATGAAACTGGTGCAAGAGAGACTTGTCCAATATGTTGCTGGCAGTCTCCCATGTATCGTCCTCAGGACCACATCCCTCCCAGGATAATAAATACTCCCACCTGTGATGATGGAATCGCACATCCAATACCTCATGTACTTGGTAAATGATCTCCACTGTTGCATCTATCTCAAGTGGTTCAGGTGGTTTCCAATGGAACCTGGAAAAAATTACCTGTTTGAGCAAAGCGACATGGAATACGTTGTGAATCCTCAATGTATTTGGGAGCCGTAAGTGGTAAGATACTGCACCCACTCTCTCAGCAACTCGGAATGGCCCAAAGAACTTAGGCGCCAGACGCATCGAAGGTAGGCAAAGGTGAATATTCTTCGTGCTTAACCAAACTTTGTCTCCTGGCATAAATACTGGAGCCGGACGATGATGTTTGTCGGCAAACTTCTTAGCTGTGGCAGCGGCATGCTGTAGTCTCACTTGAATTAAATCCCAGAGACCCGACATTTGGGCTGCCGGAGATGGTACAACTATGGGCAGTGGTAACGGTAACTTGGGTTGTCTCCCATAAACAAGCTGGAAGGGATATCTCCCTGTGGCCGAATGGGTGTGATTATTGTAAGAAAATTTGGCCCATGGTTGTAGGGACAGCCAATTATTTTGTCTCTCTGTCACAAAAGCTTGAAGGTAAGCTTTTAGGGAGCGATTAGTGAGCTCTGCTTGTCCATTACTCTAGGGGTGGAATGGGGAGGTGAAATCTAGGCGAACTTCACATTTTTTGCACAGAGCCCTCCAATATATTGCTGTAAACTGTGGACCTCTATCAGAAACGATGTGAAGTGGCAGTCCATGAATTGGAAAGATGTGTTCCGTAAATAGCTAAGCCAACTCCGGCGCTGAAGGAAGCTTGGATAGCGGAAGAAAATGAGACATCTTGGAGAATCAATCCACAGTGACCCAAATGACTGTCTTTCCTTCGGATAACGGAAGATCTATTACAAAGTCCGTGGATACGTGTGTCCATGGCTACACTGGAATTGGCAATGGTTGCAGGAGTCCCCAAGGATGACCTGATAGGGGCTTCTCTTTGGCACAAATCGAGCAGGAGCTTACATACATTCGGATGTCTTGTCCCATGTGAGGCCACCAGTAGTACTGGGAAAGGAGTTCTAACATCTTTACCCTACTAGGGTGGCCAGCTGTGAGTGTGTGCCAATGAAAGAACTTTTTTCCTTAGACGACTGGGAACCACAGTTTTTCCTGCGGGGACTATGTCTGTGCTGGCCACACTAACCTTTACTGGATCTAAGATGTACCAAGGTGGGTTAGCCAATTCTTCAGGCTCTGTAGTATGAGATAATGCATCGGCACGTATATTCTTAGTTGCGGGTCTATAACACAGTGAGAAATGGAAGCGACTAAAGAATAGTGACCAGCGGGCCTGTCTGGGGTTCAGACGTTGAGCTCGGCATAAGAATTCCAAATTCTTGTGATCTGTATATACTACAATGGGGTGTAGCGCCCCCTCCAACCACTGTCGCCACTCTTCAAATGCCAACTTGATCGCTAGGAGTTCCTTGTCCCTAATGCCATAGTTCCTCTCTGCTGTGGAAATCATTTGAGAGAAATAAGAGCAAGGAAGCAACTTCCCATTGTTGGAAACTAGACTGAGGACTGCACCTACTGCAAGATCAGATGCATCCACTTCCACAGCGAAAGTTTGTTGAGGATCTGGGTGATGTAAGCAAGTGTTCAATAGGAAAGCCTTCTTCAAGTCCTCAAACGCAGTGCAGGCCGCCAAAGGCCATTCTTTGGCATCAGCTCCTTTCTTGGTGAGAGCTGTGAGGGGTGCAACTTTTTGAGAGTAGTGAGGAATAAACTGCCTATAAAAGTTCACAAACCCAAGAAAACGCTGGAGGGCTTTACTTTCCACAGGCTGAGGCCATTCCTTAATGGCGGACACCTTTTCTGGGTCCATATGGAATCCAGTAGATGAAACTATGTAACCCATGAATGGGAGTAACTCCTGCTCAAACAAGCACTTCTCCAATTTTGCAAAGAGACGATTGTCCCTCAAGATCTGTAAGACCTGTCTCATGTGCTGTCGGTGGGTGGACAAGTCCTTGGAGTAGATCAAGACGTCATCCAAATAAACAATGACAGATGTATGTAACATCTCCCAGAGTACCTCATTCATCAGGTTTTGGAAGACTGCTGGGGTATTACATAGCCCGAAGGGCATAACAAGATACTCGTAGTGTCTGTCCCGAGTATTGAAGGCTGTCTTCCACTTGTCCCCGTGGCAGATTTGCACAAGATTGTAAGCCCCACAGAGATCGAGCTTGGTGAAAACCTTGGCCCCCTGTAGCCGATCGAGCAGTTCAGGAATGAGTGGTAATAGGTATCGATCCCGTCATGTGATAGCATTAAGTCCTCTATAGTCAATGCAGGGCCTGAGGGAACGGTCCTTCTTTCCAACGAAAAAGAAGCCTGCTCTAGCTGGAGATTTGGAGGGATGGCTAGGTTTTCCTTGATGTATTTTGACATAGCTTGCATCTCAGGGAGAGACAGAGGATAAACTCTCCCCCTGGGCGGCGTTGTACCTGGCAATAACTCAATAGCACAGTCGAATGGCCGGTGCTGGGCTAGACGTTCCGCCCTCTCTTTGGAATATACATCTGCAAACTCTACATACTGAGAAGGTATTGCAAGTGAAGTAGTCATTAAGGCCATACTGGGCTGAGGTAACATCGGGAAGCAGGAGGAAAAACAGTTTGAACTCCAGGCTGCCACTTGTAGGGTATCCCAATGGATAATGGGTGAGTGTTTCTGGAGCCAAGGTATCCCCAACACGATGGGATGGACGGCTCTCTCCAAGACCAGGAAAGAGATCTCCTCCGTATGAAGAATACCGATATGGAGGGTTACTGGAATGGTAGATGCAGAGACACACCCAGGAAGTAATGTGCCCCGAATGGAAGTAATCCGTAATTGTGGATCATGAGGAAGAACCAGTATCTGTAGCTGTTGTACTAAGTCAGACAGGATAAAGTTCCCTCCTGCTCCAGAGTCAATACTCGAGGGTTACTGGGACCGTACATTGAGGAGCAGGGTTGATGTAGCCTAGGGACAGCTCCCCTATGACACCTAGGCTTTTGCGTTTTCTGAACGCTCTCAACACTGGGCCAGGAAGTGGCCCTTGCCGCCACAGTACAGGCAGAGGCCCAGTGTTCGATGTCGTCTCCTCTCCACTGGCTTGAAGCTGTAGCTGGGTTTAAATACCCTGCCGGCGTCTGATGTCATCTGGGAGGCCAGCCGATGTTTCCCGCCACTGTTCTTTTAAATTGAACCCCCTTGCGTGCGCGAGGCTAAGGGGTGGGGACAGAGAGAACAGCTTGGCGGCATCTCCCTCATGGGGCCGCCGCCGCTGAGAAGGCCTACCAAGGCCCGGGGAGAGCCAGAGGATACTGCGGTGTGTGGAGAGGCCCGCGGGAGGTAAGAGCCCAGTCGCGGAACCCGTGACCAGGATCACAACAGTAGAAGTGTGTATAATGTTTTTTTTCATGCCCGTTTTGTTTTTGGATTGGGGGTGGGCCATTTCGGTCCACCCTCTGATTGGAATTTATTTTTTGGCAAAATTTTGTTTGCTAAAAAAAACAAAACACCCCAAAATCCACCCCAACCCTTCCAATTTCATTAAATATAAAGCCCCCCACCCCCTTTGCCCTTACCATGTGACAGGGGCTGCTGATGCCATTGGACAGCCCTGTCCTCTGCCCCATGGATGACCATCACCATTTTGATTACTGGCAGCCGATGGCCTGGGAGCAGGAAATTGCTCCCAGGCCCCCCACTGGACCACCAGGGACTATGGGTGAGTATTGGGGGAACTGAGAGGGTGGGGGGCTTTATATTTAGTGAAAGTGGAAGGGTTGGGAGGTTTTTAGGGTAATTTCTTTTTTAGGTGCATACTGCCCGAAAAAAAAATGCTAGGAAAAGCACACAAAATTTCTTGGGTTTTCCTAGCATTTTTTTTTTTTGCTTCCTAAAATGCAACGAAATAGGAAATATTGTCTTTATTTCCTATTTCATTGCAAATGACTGCATTTCTAATAGGGAGTGAAGTGCCCACCAGGCACTGCCTAATAAATTAAAGTAATTAAAGAGAATTGTGAAAGAGGATCAAACCTGGGACTAAGTTTTGATAAATGATTAGGACTATATATTCTAACTATTTTCAGTCGGGGAGACCTGAGAATTAAATTTGGGATTAAAGAATTGAACTAATTTCATTCTAAAGGAATATTGGACTTGAAGGAACTGGAGTACAAAATAATTCAGGGTAAATACAGAGCTTCCATCAGAAGTAGAGACTTTGCTAAAGGAGTGGAGTCACAAGTTTATTATGTCTTCCTGCTGTCTTATTATTTACTTACCTGAATTATGAAATGAAATGAAGTATAAAATGCATTCAGTCAGCTAAGTTGGAAACCACCATTCTCATGTGTTTATTAGATGCAGAGACTGTGCTAATTATTAGTGCTGGAACAAAGGACAGATAAGGGCTGTGCTTGCAAAACAGCAGGGTATAAGAACTATTGTTTGCCCCCACAATTGGGATCCTGGGACTCAGAACTAGGGATGTGCAATCCTGGTTCGGAGGACCCAAAAAACAATTGGAATTCTTCTGAAATTTCTGAAAAATTTGTTTTTCGGGTTAGCGCACACTAACTCCCATTAGTGCCTGCTAACTTTAAAATGTTAGCGTGTACTAACGGGAGTTAGTGCACAGTAATGGGAGTTAGCGTGCACTAACCTGAAAATCGGGGGTCCCCGAAAAAAAAAGCCCGAACTGCAGGAAAATGAAATTTCCCATGGTGGGCTGAATCCAAAGCCCGAAACGAATATTTTACCCGATGCACATCTCTACTCAGAACTTAAAGGAGAGAATGAGAGACAGTGAAAGATTGGCTTGCAGAAAGAGTCCATCTCTTATTTCCTTTTTCTTTTATGTGCCTCTGGGTGCCAGGGAAAGGATCCATCCCACCCTGGGCTTACATAATTAATGAGTTTTTAAGTGTGTATGAAAAAAAAAATCAATGTCTAAAAGTATCACAATCCTTATTAACATTTTCTTCACTTAGTTCTATCTAATAGAGTGTAACCTGAAACAATTGGCACCCCAGATAGGACAATCAATAAATCAATCAGTACTTTTACCTGTGCTGTAAAGGGATGGGAAAGGGCATAGCTAGTTGGCAAAGCACAGAGATTTAATTCTGAAATCCCTGTGCCTGAGTGATTTATGGCAGGTAGGGATGTGAATCGTTTTTTGGCGATTTAAAATATCGTCCGATATATTTTAAATCGTCAAAAATCGTTAGAGCCGTGATACAATAACAATTCCCCCGATTTATCGTTAAAAAATCGTAAATCGGGGGAAGGGGGAGGGGAAGGGGGAGGGGGAGGGGGAGGGCGGGAAAACCGGCACACTAAAACAACCCTAAAACCCACCCCGACACTTTAAAATAAATCCCCCACCCTCCCGAACCCCCCCAAAATGCCTTAAATTACCTGGGGTCCAGAGGAAGGGTCCCGGTGTGATCTTTTACTCTCGGACCTCCGTGCGTTGTAGAAATGGCGCCGGCACTACCTTTGACCTGTCATATGACAGGTCAAAGGTAGCGCCGGCGCCATTTTGTTTCTTTGTCCCCCAATGTCAGGAGCGTAGGAGATCGCTCCCGGACCCCCGCTGGACCCCCAGGGACTTTGGCCAGCTTGGGGGGGCCTCCTGACCCCCACAAGACTTGCCGGCGCCATTTTCCGTACGCCATTTTCCGTACGGAAAAACGATTCACGGTAGGAGATCGTTCCGGACCCCCGCTGGACTTTTTGCAAGTCTTGTGGGGGTCAGGAGGCCCCCCTAAGCTGGCCAAAAGTCCCTGGGGGTCCATTGGGGGTCCAGGAGCGATCTCCTACGCTCCTGACATCGGGGGACAAAAAAACAAAATGGCGCCTGCGCTACCTTTGACCTGTCATATGACAGGTCAAAGGTAGCGCCGGTGCCATTTCTACAACGCACGGAGGTCCGAAAGTAAAAGATCACACCGGGACCCTTCCTCTGGACCCCAGGTAATTTAAGGCATTTTGGGGGGGTTCAGGAGGGTGGGGGATTTATTTTAAAGGGTCGGGGTGGGTTTTAGGGTTGTTTTAGTGTGTCGGTTTTCCCGCCCTCCCCCTTCCCCTCCCCCCCCCCCCCCCACTGGACCCCAGGTAATTTAAGGCATTTTGGGAGGGTGGGGGATTTATTTTAAAGGGTCGGGGTGGGTTTTAGGGATGTTTTAGTGTGCCGGTTTTCGATTAACACGATTTACACGATTTACACGATATTTAAATAACGCAAACTTCAACGATCCGATTCCCTCCCCCTCCCAGCCAAAATTGATCGTTAAGACGATCGATCACAGGATTCACATCTCTAATGGCAAGATTTGCAGCTTTGGCAAAGTAGGTGCAAAGTCAGTAGAGTCTCCTTTTGAGAATGTGCTTGCAGACCTCCTAGATGCTCATTTGCATCCAATTTACAACTATTCAACTCCCCCCCCCCCCCCCAGTTCCTATTTCAACTTTGAATAATTTTTGTTACAGTCAGTTCAAATAGTTATTCACTTCAACTTTCTTCCCAGCCTCAAAATGGTTGAAGCAACCCTGGTGTGAATGTATAACAGGTAACTGTGATGATTATTTGATTAATTACAATTGGTGTTTCTATGTGACTGTTTATGTATTATATAGGCAAGTGAGATTCAGAGGAATAGGATGTCAATGTAAAATGCAAAGGCAACAGTGAATTGAGCATATAGTGGGAATAAAGAGGAAGGAGTCTGATTAAATTGTGATTTAATGTATTTTACAGGTAGTGATACTCATCTTCAATTCGTTATGGGAAACACCCAAAGGAGAGATTATGATACCTCAGACCGCCCTTTGGTTACAAACCCAGACTGGATGTCTTTAATCCCAAGTGAAACATCTCTCATTGATCTCTCCATTCCTGGCACCGGCAATTCTTTGGCTTTTTATGGTGGAAACGCCTTTCAGTGCCATACCTGGCCTCTCTTGGCACAATATGAAGCTGGGATACGATTTGTTGATATGCATTTGGGACATTTTCGCAACCAGCTGCTTTTGTATTTTCGTCATTATTTTCAAAATATATTGTTTGATACTGTTTTGAAAGAAACTGCTAATTTCTTAAGAAAGCATTTACAGGAAACCATAATTATGCGTATCACACTAGAAAGTCGCGATTCCAGTAACAAAGAAACATTCCATGAAGCGGTAGCCAATTGTATCAAAAATACTGGATCAAATTGGTTCTGGACTCAATCTACCATCCCCAAACTTGGTCAAGTAAGAGGAAAGATCATCATACTGCAGGATTATGAGGGTCCTGTAAATGGAATCCCCTTAAGAAACTTAAATGTAGCTGAGGATGCTTTTGTAGCAACAATTTTAGATATACGTTGGAAATGGTCCCGTGTTCTAAGAAATTTAAATGCAGCTCAGAATCATGCATATGGTGGAATGTTTCTGACCTTTTCCGCAGGTTCTAGTATGGGAGCTTATCCCTATACAGTGGCTAACCGAATAAACAAACAACTGTTCTCTTTACTGGATAGCAAGAGAAATCAAAAGACCAGATGGGGAATTATAGCCATGAATTTCCCAGGTTCTCAGATAGTCCAGTTGATTATAAAAAGCAACCATGCTGTCTGATTTTCACAAGATTTTACATGTTTAAAACTGTACTTTAGCTATGTAAGTTGGCTTTTGAAAATTGCTACAATATATGCTTCTGAATTATCAATGTTTTACCCACATTAAGTGCACTTAACATGGGTAAATGGCTTTTAAAAATTGCTACAATGGTGTGTTACATTTACATGTGCAAATCCTTTAAAAATTTACCTGAGTAGATTTTAAAACTCAGTCAAAATTGTTATTTTCAGTAATGATTTGTAGCATAGAATTTCTGAAAAAAATCATTCAACTGGAGTCCTAGGAATACATCAAGAATATGTAGTAAAGATGTGAATCGGAACTGGAATTGGTTTGGATTCCGGTTCCGATTCACATGTGGGTTTTTTTTCATTGGGCCTGAACGCCCGAGCCGATAAATAAAAAACCCACGCCTACCCTTTAAAACTAATACCTTAGTTTCCCCACCCTCCCGACCCCCCAAAAAACTTTTTACAGGTACCTGGTGGTCCAGTGGGGGTCCCTGGAGTGATCTCCTGCTCCCGGGCCGTCAGCTGCCACTAATCAAAAATGGCGCCGATGGCCCTTTGCCCTTACCATGTGAAAGGGTATTCGTGCCATTGGCTGGACCCTGTCACATGGTAGGAGCACTGGATGGCCCATGCCATCTTGTGCTCCTACCATGTGACAGGGGCTGACCAATGGCACCGGTAGCCCCTGTGACATAGTAAGGGCAAAGGCTATTGGCGCCATTTTGATTACTGGCAGCCGATGGCCCGAGTGCAAGAGATAGCTCCTGGACCCCCGCTGGACCACCAGGGGCTTTTGGCAAGTCTTGGGGGACCCTCCTGACCCCCACAAGACTTGCCAAAAGTCCAGCTTTCAAAAAGGAGATAGAGCAGCTTTTAAACTAGAACAAGGGGGAACACCGACAGTCACTCAGCAATGCATGGTTCAGAGAAATGTATCCTTGAAGGATTCTAATGAAATCCCAACAGAGAGGTTCCAATAATAGCAAAAGTAGTACATGTGCCAATATGTAAAAAAATCACCAAAGCTAATGATTTCCGAATTATCCCTAACAACTGAAAAGCAGGTTGTTAATACAAACAGAAAACACACTTTGAAATGTCTGTATGCCAATGCCAGAAGTCTAAGAAGTAAGATGGGAGATTTAGAGTGTATAGCAGCAAATGATAAGATTGACATAACTGGCGTCACAGAGACTTGGTGAAAGGAGGATAATCAATGGGACAGTGCTATATCAGGGTACAAATTATATCGCAATGATAGGGAGGATCAACTTGGTTGGGGTGTGGCACTTTATGTCCGTGATGGTATAGAGTCCAACAGGATAAAGATCATACAAGCGACTAAATGCTCAGTAGAATCTATATGGGTAGAAATCCCATGTGTGTTGGGTAAGAGTATAGTGATAGTATACTACCGTCCACCTGCCCAAAATGGTCAGACAGATGATGAAATGCTAAGAGAAATCAGGGAAGCTAACCAATTTGGAAGTGCCATAATATTGGGAGATTTCAATTACCCCAATATTGACTGGGTAAATGTAAAATCTGGACTGCTAGAGACATTAAGTTCCTGGAATGTAATAAATGACTGCTTCATGTAGCAATTGGTTCAGGAACCAACAATAGAGGGAGCTATTTTAGATTTAATTCTTAGTGGAACGCAGGATTTGGTGAGAGAAGTAATGGTGGTGGGGCCACTTGGCAACAGTGATCATAACATGATCAAATTTAAACTAATAACTGGAAGGGGGACAATAAGTAAATCTGCAGTGTTATGCTCAGGTTTGTGGAATCTTGGGCCGACGAGGGGATGTTACACCTTGCGGAGGATCCGTAGGTTCTCTCGTCAGGTGGCGAGGCAGGACAGAGGAGGAGAGCAGCTGACCCTTGGCACTGAAGACAGAAGCTACTGTAGAGACGGACAAGGAGATGAGAAGAAGGACGGTCTTCACCACTGGTGGTCTGCGGTCCCCCCGGGAGGAGCCCGTAGGGACCCTAACGCTGGGACTTAGGTGGACCTTGAGAGGTCAGAGTAACGGTGCAAAGGCCAACTGGAGCTTCACCCTGGAAGCCAGCGGTCCCCCCAGGAGAAGCCCGTAGGGACCTGGGCCGCTGGGACTTAGGTGGGCCCTTGGAGACGGTAGCCTTGAAGGAGTCCTTGGTCGAGTGCCAGAGGATTAACGCTCACCAGTCCGAGGTCGTGTACCAGAGAGTCATCGCTTGCCGATCCGAAGTCAGGAACCAGTGAATCACCACTTGCCAATCTGAAGTCAGGAACCAGAGAATCACCGTAAGCCAATCCGAAGTTAGGAACCAGGAACACCAAGACGAAACAAGAACCAGAGTCCAAGCGCAGGGAACTCACCGAAGCAAGCAGTCTAGACAGCATTGAAGGACGTTGCCAAGTCGAGGAATGGTCAGTGAAAGTCTCCTTATATACTTCCTCTGGCCCTAGAGATAAGAACCAGCTGCAGGCAATTAAAGGGCGAGGTCCCTTTAACTCTGGAAAAGGGGCGTGGCCTCGCGTCCAAGCATGGCGGTGGCCATCTTGGATCCGGGCTGCAGAGCAGCAGTGGCCGCACGGGAGGAGCAGGGACGGCTCTGATCACGGCGGCCAGCCTGAGGGCCCAATCCGCCGCACGGGGGTGCGGAGCTCAGGGCAGGGCAGTTGGTCCCAATGCTGCCCTGATCGTCGGAGGATGTTGGTGGCCGCGCCCGCGGATGGCCGTGGGCACGGAACACAACATGCAGCTCTAACACTAAACTTTCAAAAGAGAAACTTTGATAAAATGAGGAAAATAGTTAGAAAAAAACTGAAAGGTGCAGCTGCAAAGGTTAAAAGTGTTCAACAGGCATGGACATTGTTTAAAAATACAATCCTAGAGGCAAAGTCCATATGTATTCCACACATTAAGGGGTAGATTTACAAAAAATGCGCGTTCGCGTACTTTTGTTGGCGCACCAGTCACAAACAAAAGTACACTGGATTTTAGTAGATACGCGCGTAGCCGCGCGTATCTGCTAAAATCCAGGATCAGCGCGCGCAAGGCTGCCGATTTGTGCAGCCAGCACGCGCCGAGCTGCGCAGCCTGCCTCCGTTCCCTCCGAGGCCGCTCCGAAATCGGAGCGGCTTCAGAGGGAACTCGCTTTCGCCCTCCCCTCACCTTCCCCTCCCTTCCTCTATCTAACCCACCCCCCCGGCCCTATCTAAAACCCCCCCTACCTTTGTCCGGGGATTTACGCCTCCCGGAGGGAGAAGTAAATCCCCGCGCGCCAGCGGGCCGCTAGCGTGCCGAGATGCAACCTGGGGGCGGTTCCAGAGGGCGCGGCCACGCCCCCAGCCCGCCCTGGGCCGAAACCACGCCCCCGGGCCTGCCCCCGAAATGCCACGCCCCACCCCCAAAACACTGCGCCGATTGGCCCCACCCCCGACATGCCCCCCTCGAAAAACCCCGGGACTTACGCGAGTCCCGGGGCTCTTCGCGCGCCGGCAGGCCTATGGAAAGTAGGCGCGCCGCCGCGCAAGGCCCTGCTCGCGTAAATCCGGGCAGATTTACACGAGCAGGGCTCTTAAAATCCGCCCCTAAGAAAGGTGGAAGGAAGGCAAAACGATTACCGTCATGGTTAAAAGGTGAGGTGAAGGAGGCTATTTTAGCCAAAAAAAAATCCTTCAAAAATTGGAAGAAGGATCCATCTGAAGAAAATAGGATAAACATAAGTATTGCCAAGTTAAATGTAAAACATTGATAAGACAGGCGAAGAGAGAATTTGAAATGAAGTTGGCCACAGAGGCAAAAAACTCATAATAAAAACTTTTTTAAATTTATTGAAGCAAGAAACCTGTGAGGGAGTTGGTTGAACCATTAGATGACCGAGGGGTTAAAGGGGCTTTTAGGGAAGATACGGCCATTGCAGACTAAATGAATTCTTTGCTTCCGTGTTTACTAAGGAGGATGTTGGGGAGATATCAGCTCCTGAGGTGGTTTTCAGAGGTGATGAGTCAGACGAACTGAACGAAATAACTGTGAACCTGGAAGATATAGTAGGCCAGACTGACAAACTAAAGAGTGGCAAATCACCTGGACCGGATGGTATGCATCCTAGGATACTGAAGGAACTAAAAAATGAAATTTCTGATCTATTAGTTAAAATTTGTAACCTATCATTAAAATCATCCATTGTACCTGAAGACTGGAGGGAGGCCAATATAATCCCAATATTTAAAAAAGGCACCAGGGATGATCCGGGTAACTATAAACCAGTGAGCCTGACTTCAGGCTGGGAAAATAGTGGAAACTATTCTCAAGATCAAAATCGTAGAGCATTTAGAAAGCATATAGACTGATAATGAAACACAGTCAACATGGATTTACCCAAGGGAAGTCTTGCCTAACAAATCGGCTTCATTTTTTTGAAGGGGTTAATAAACATGTGAATAAAGGTGAACCGGTAGATGTAGTGTATTTGGATTTTCAGAAGGCTTTTGACAAAGACCCTCATGAGAGGCTTCTAAGAAAACTAAAAAGTCATGGGATAGGAGGCAATGTCCTTTCGAGGATTACAAACTGGTTAAAAAACAGGAAACAGAGAGTACGATTAAATGGTCAATTTTATCAGTGGAAAAGGGTAAACAGTGGAATGCCTCAGAGATCTGTACTTAGACCAGTGCTTTTCAATATATATACAAATGATCTAGAAAGGAATACGACGAGTGAGGTTATCAAATTTGCGGAGGATACAAAATTATTCAGAGTAGTTAAATCACAAGCGGATTGTGATACATTACAGGAGGACCTTGCAAGACTGGAAGACTGGGCATCCAAATGGCAGATAAAATTTAATGTGGACAAGTGCAAGGTGTTGCATAAAGGGAAAAATAACCCTTGCTGTAGTTACACGATGTTAGGTTCCATATTAGGAACTACCACCCAGGAAAAAGATCTAGGCATTATAGTGGATAATAGGGATGTGAATCGTGTCCTCGATCGTCTTAACGATCGATTTCGGCTGGGAGGGGGAGGGAATCGTATTGTTGCCGTTTGGGGGGGGTAAAATATCGTGAAAAATCGTGAAAAATCGAAAAAACGTAAAATCGCAAAACCGGCACATTAAAACCCCCTAAAACCCACCCCCGACCCTTTAAATTAAATCCCCCACCCTCCCGAACCCCCCCCCAAATGACTTAAATAACCTGCGGGTCCAGCGGCGGTCCGGAACGGCAGCGGTCCGGAACGGGCTCCTGCTACTGAATCTTGTTGTCTTCAGCCGGCGACATTTTGGAAATGGCGCCGAAAAATGGCGGCGGCCATAGACGAACACGATTGGACGGCAGGAGGTCCTTCCGGACCCCCGCTGGACTTTTGGCAAGTTTTGTGGGGGTCAGGAGGCCCCCCCCAAGCTGGCCAAAAGTTCCTGGAGGTCCAGCGGGGGTCAGGGAGCGATTTCCCGCCGCGAATCGTTTTCGTACGGAAAATGGCGCCGGCAGGAGATCGACTGCAGGAGGTCGTTCAGCGAGGCGCCGGAACCCTCACTGAACGACCTCCTGCAGTCGATCTCCTGCCGGCGCCATTTTCCGTACGAAAACGATTCGCGGCGGGAAATCGCTCCCTGACCCCCGCTGGACCTCCAGGAACTTTTGGCCAGCTTGGGGGGGGCCTCCTGACCCCCACAAGACTTGCCAAAAGTCCAGCGGGGGTCCGGAAGGACCTCCTGCCGTCTAATCGTGTTCGTCTATGGCCGCCGCCATTTTTCGGCGCCATTTTCCAAAATGGCGCCGGCTGAAGACAACAAGATTCAGTAGCAGGAGCCCGTTCCGGACCGCTGCCGTTCCGGACCGCCGCTGGACCCGCAGGTTATTTAAGTCATTGGGGGGGGGGGGGTTCGGGAGGGTAGGGGATTTAATTTAAAGGGTTGGGGGTGTGTTTTAGGGGGTTTTAGTGTGCCGGCTCACGATTCTAACGATTTATAACGATAAATCGTTAGAATCTCTATTGTATTGTGTTCCATAACGGTTTAAGACGATATTAAAATTATCGGACGATAATTTTAATCATCCTAAAACGATTCACATCCCTAGTGGATAATACTTTAAAATCGTCGGCTCAGTGTGCTGCAGCAGTCAAAAAAGCAAATAGAATGTTAGGAATTATTAGGAAGGGAATAGTTAATAAAACGGAAAATGTCATAATACCTCTATATTGCTCCATGGTGAAAATGCACCTTGAATACTGTGTACAATTCTGGTCGCCGCATCTCAAAAAAGATATAGTTGCGATGGAGAAGGTACAGAGAAGGGCAACCAAAATGATAAAGGGGATGGAACAGTTCTCCTATAAGGAAAGGCTGAAGAGGTTGGGGCTGTTCAGCATGGAGAAGGGACAGCTGAGGGGGGATATGATAGAGGTCTTTAAGATCATGAGAGGTCTTGAACGAGTAGATGTGAATCAGTTATTTACACTTTCGAATAATAGAAGGACTAGGGGGCATTCCATGAAGTTAGCAAGTAATACATTTAAGACTAATCGGAGAAAATTCTTTTTCACTCAACGCGCAATTAAGCTCTGGAATTTGTTGCCAGAGGATGTGGTTAGTGCAGTTAGTGTAGCTGGGTTTAAAAAAGGTTTGGATAAGTTCTTGTAGAAGTCCATTAACGGCTATTAATCAAGTTTACTTAGGGAATAGCCACTGCTATTAATTGCATCAGTAGCATGGGATCTTCTTGGTGTTTGGGTAATTGCCAGGTTCTTGTGGCCTGGTTTGGCCTCTGTTGGAAACAGGATGCTGGGCTTGATGGATCCTTGGTCTGACCCAGCATGGCAATTTCTTATGTTCTTATGGAGTTTTTTGGTCTATAAAACGAGACCACATGTTTATATGCAGAAACCAGTTTTATGGATAAACAAACTGTTCCTCACAATAAGCATCATAAAAGTCAGCTAAATTGGGGGCCAAGGATGATCCTATAGCAATGCCATTCTCTGGGACATAATCTCGCTGCTGAAACATGAAAAATTTGTTATACAGAACAAGGTGTGCCGACTCTAAAATAAACTGAGATGGTATAAGCTGTGAACGGGTCCTTTTCTGTAACACTTCCACTATGGTGTCATATGGCATCGATGGTGGTAGATTGGAATACAAATATTCTATGTCTAAAGATACCAATAAAATCCCTTGACAAGAACCTGTAAATAACTTAATTTTCTTAAGTCTGTCAAGAATCCTAATATAAGACCAAATGGATGGTACCTCTGATTTTAAAAACTGGTCTATAATTAGTGACAGTGGTTCAATCAGGGAACTATTACCAGAATATAGCAGGCTAAGTTAAGGGCATTCTGGGGGAAGTAGCTGGGAGGAGTTTAGTTAGGGGGTCATTTATTGCGTGCAATAAGCCTGTATCGCATGCAAAAAGGCCCTTTTGGGGTTTTTTTTAATGTGCCCTTTCTCCCCCCCCCCCCCCAAAAATATGATAATAAAACCACACGAAATTCATAGGTTTTCTTATCGTTTCGTCGCCCCCCCCCCCCCCCCGAAACAACAAAATAGAAAATATCATCTCTATTTCCTATTTTGTTGCAAACCAATGCACATCCCTATTATGCCGCACGATTTAACTATCACGAACAGTTTTGGATTACAAATTAAACACAGTTATGCCCAATGGTCTTAATGAGGAATTGGATTGGTCGTCATTAATGAGTGGGTAAAACATCTCCTTCTATTGGTTGCTTTTGAATTCAAAGGTGCAGTATAAGTGTCAGTTGGATTAAGATTTGGTTAGTTCCCGTCTATTCTAAGCAAGTTACCTGGAAGGAAGGAAGAGATTGCATTTCACCTGATGAAGGAATCAAAGATTTTGAAACATGGCTGTGTCGGGGGGTCTTTCACGTGGGATGAAAGATCATTCAAGCTGAGCACGGGAAGATTTTCTAACATGTTTAAGATTGAGTAAGTGATTGAAAGTTCAAAGAAGTGAAAAGAATTTATTTCTGCACAAGAAGAATACATCACCTTATATATATATATATATAAACAAAAGTAAAAAAGTATTCAAGTTGTCACTAGTGGGATTTTCTGGCTTTTTATAAGAGAGGGAGGTGTATATTAATGATTATGTAAAACAACCAGATGAGTAGTAGCACCATTAATTTGGTACATTACTAAGGGGTCAAAATATGAAACTACCACATTCCCTCTCTATAATTTTTGAAAAATTTTTCAAAAACATTTTTTTTGATTGTTAGACTGTTTTTTGCACAGAAGGTTTACATCCCGGTATGTAAAGAAATATCAGGGGTTTGGTGTGAATACAGTTGGTACATCCTCATGCAGTCAGGAATTCATGACTGCTTCCAGGAAGGACACATCACCATGGCTGGTTTCTAGGTAGGAATACACCCATGACAACCACCACACACCTACTCACCTCTTTTTATTGTCTCCCTGACAGCAGAGACCCTGGAGGACTACTCTGACCTTCTCCGGATAACTGTCTCGCTGCCCAACCCTAGTATATGTAAACTCTGCTCTTATCTGCTTTCCCTGGGATAAGCAGCATGGAATCTATCTACCCTTTAGTATCCTGCCAGGTATTTGTGACCTGGATTGGCCACTGTTAGAAACAGGATACAGGGCTTGATTTGCCCAGTATGACAAATTTAATCTAATTAATTAATCTATTTATTTATTTGTTTGTTTGTTTCGCAGTTCCTTTAAACAGATAAAACAGAAGACAAATCTGATCAAAGCGATGTACATTATAATATAAAACAAAGTAAAACTTAAAAATAGAACACAACTGTATACAACAATAAATATCTCATGGCTGCAACCCCCAGCAAAAACTAGCACCCACCCCAAAAACGTTATTAAAATAACCAGGCTTTGACTTTGTTTCTAAAAGCCAGATAGATTTTTTGAAGTCTCACTTCCTGAGGGATAAGCAGATAAGCATGCACAAGGGTAAAAAACGTGTTTCATTTTCTGGTTTGTTTTGGGAATTTTTTTCCACATGAATTTCGAGTCCTTTAATGTTTGCTTTGCTTTTTTTACTTATTGATTAATTGATTGATTTAAAATAAACAAAACAAAGATTAAAAAATCAAACAAAAAAAGGAAAAGGAGCATCCCAAGGCATCCAGACCCTACCGCCCATCCCTCTCAGCCAGAAGAAACCTGGGCCCAGGATCCTCTCCAGTCCCTACTTACTTGGTCCAGTGGGGATCCTCTGGTGAGGCTTAGGCCGTAGTAGATCTCCATGACCTCACACTGGGCTCTATGGAACGCCAAGACTTGGAGGCCTGGTCCGGACACCTTGGCTTAGGCCTGTCGCCAGGGCCTAAACTGGATATCAGGGCTTGGTTCAAGCAAGGCCCAATGCCAGGTCCCAATGCATGGGCCTTGGCCTAAGCCAGTGAACAGCCCAGGACCAATGCTGCAGCCCAGTCCGGAGACCAAGTTTCGATACCAGGACCTCAGTCATACTCAGGCCTGACACTGGTGCTCAGCCCAGAAGCTAGGTCTCGACACCTGGGCCTCGGCCCAGGGTCAGGTCCAAGCTTAGAGATCAGGCCTTGGAGCTCATCTTGATGTGCATTTTTTCTTATTATTTGTCTTTGAACTGACACTGTCTGCTAGAGGCGCGCTGGAGTTATTTAACTCCATCGCATTCTTCCCAGTGGAAGGTGCCATCTTGATGCATGGCAACGTAATTCAACTGTCCACTGGGAAGGATGTGCCCAGCAGACTGCGACCCCAACAGACTGCTCACTAACAACTGCTAGTGCACAGTAATTTCCATTAGTGTATACTGCGCATTAATGCGCACGAATTTAGATGCTCATGTGCTAGATATGCACTCAACTAGGCGCAAATCTGGACACTCGTGCGCCCAGAAAGCCATCTAACTAATTATAAATCTTTGCCATTTGGGGTGCTGTTATAGGCACTCTGCTGGCCACCTATTTGGCAGCTCGAGTGCGGCGGATACAGGCACTCAGTCAGATACAAATCTGGATGAGCGGGGACTCAGAAAGACACTTAGGTAATTACCCATCTGGACACTCACGAACATATATGCATGTTCAGTAAAAAAAATGACCCTGCAATGTATTTTTAATTTTTTATTCTTTTGAATAACTCTGTATTACAGCACACTAGTAACAACTGGTAGTGTGCAGTAATACCCGTCCATACCATGCAATAATTCCCATTAGTGCACAGGACCTCTGTATTATGGTGTACTAACAACTGTTAGCATACAGATATTCCTGTCACTGTGCAGTAACTCCCAGTGCCTGATAACACCAAGAGGTCAAATTCCTAGCGCATATTTTGAATTTGCCAATCCCTGTGCATTTTAGAAAGTGGGGTCCTGGTATTTTGGAATATATATGTGCACACCACACACATGCTTTTAATTTTTCAATCCTGCTTCATTTCTTTATGAGAGATACATGGTAATTGGCAATTTTTGAATTGGCCAATTATATTGTTTATTTCCCCTCCTACTCTTATTCAATAGCTATATAATAAGGGATTCTCTGCTTGTGTGCTGCTTTGTATTGTGGGGTTTGAGAAAAAAACAGCAGCTATTCATTCAATTCATTTGATTTTCTAGAGCAGAAAAATTATATTTATATCAATCAATCAGTGTTAGTTGCAGCTGATGATTGATTTACTATAGCAGTCTTGAGGTGTAGCTAGCTAGCTTGCTAATAGGCCTTAGTAGCCAGTCGCTGAAGCAGTAGCCTAGCCTAGCCACCAGTGACACACCACCAGTGCTTGTAAGGTAGGTGCTTTCTGTGCAATTCAGTAATACTGATGATCTCTCTGATCTGTGATCTCAGTGAGTGAGTGCTGCAGAGACTCAGTGCAAAGTTAATATATTTCAGGTATTAGTGTGCTGGGCTGGAGGTGCTAGTAGTAACCTAGTCAAGTAGCCACTCACTATCTCTATCTAACTTGTTATTATCCTATCCTCTTTCCTGTGGCCTAGGCTCTACAATCTGTCAAGTTGCTACTGATATGAGTAATATCCACATCTGGACCAATAACATCAGTGCCAAATTTTCAAATTTAATAAAACATTTTAAGGGCAGTGAAAGAACTAGAGCGGCAACTCAAGTGCTCTTGTACAGTAACAGGAAGACACATACACATGTCCCATCAGTGAGTGACATCTCCTTTTGACAATATTAGTGTTGCACTTGTTGCTTTGATTGTGTCTGGCTGGCAGGCAAGCCAAGCAGGCAGACAGTACAGCATTGGTCATTCAGTGACTCACTGGTGCTCTCAGTGAGAGCCACCTGTCCACGTTTACTAACTGTGTGTGTGTGTGTGTGTGTGTATGTGTGTGTGTGTGTGTGTGTGTGTGTGTGTGTGCAGCCAACTTGAGTATTGACCTTAGAGCCAGTCTCTGTACTATTGTGCTGTGTGCATGTGACTGAAGTACAGTGGCAGATGGGTGATCTGATCTCAATGAGTGAGTGCTGCTGCTACACACTTCAGTAATATCTCTGTCAGCTGTGCACTAGACTGGAGTTGATTTAATTTTCAACACTAGTGATAGCACCATTTAATTAATTTATACCTAGCCAATAGCCACACACTAAAACCACTGATTTATATTTCTATAAATTCAAGTGAAGAGCAGAACTCCTTCTGCATTTTTTTCTTTAAAGCTGCCTGTGACACACACACTCGTGGCAGACTAGCAGTAGCAGGCAAGGTAGCCACTTTTCTCTCTCTGTTTGTGTGTGTGTGTGAGTGAGCTGCCTGTATATTGCCCTAGTGTTTCTCTATTTCCAGTGTGTCCACAGTCAGTCTGCCCAGTCGATACAGTCTAAGTAAAAATATAAGATTCAGATTTGCTTGCTAATCATTTGTTGATCTGGTGGTGGGAGTGACACACACATACTGGGGCGGATTTTAAAAGCCCTGCGCGTGTAAATCCTTCCGGATTTACGCGCGCAGGGCACTCGCGCGCCGGCGCACCTATTTTGCATAGGACGCCGGTGCGCGTAAAGCCCCGGGACGCACGTAAGTCCCGGGGCTTCGTAAAAGGGACGGGGAGGGGGCGTGTCCGGGGCGTGTCCGAAAACCGTGGGCATGTCCTGGGGGCGTGCCCGGGGTCAGGGGGCGGTCCGAGGCGGGTCCAGGGGGCGTGGCAAGGCTTCGGGGCGGGCCGGGAGGGCGGTCCCAAGTCCCCCGGCACTGCGGCCTGTGCCGGGGTCTGACGAGGCGGCGCACACAAGTTACGCCTGCTTCAAGCAGGCGTAACTTGTACAACAAAGGTAGGGGGGGATTTAGGTAGGGCTGGGGGGAGGGTTAGATAGGGGAAGGGAGGGGAAGGTGGGGGGATGCGGAAGGAAAGTTCCCTCTGAGGCCGCGCTGATTTCGGAGCGGCCTCGGAGGGAACGGAGGCAGGCTGCGCGGCTCGGCGCGCACAGGCTGCTGATTTTGCGCAGCCTTGCGTGCGCCGACCCCAGATTTTAAAAGATACGCGTGGCAACGCGTGTATCTTTTAAAATCTGGCTTACTTTTGTTCGCGCCGGTTGCGCGAACAAAAGTACGCGCGCGCATATTTTTTTAAGATCTACCCCACTGTGTTTTTTGGTAGCTAAGTAAACTAGTAGTATATTTAAAAAATAACTACTAGTAGTAGTCTTTTACTACTGCTATAGCACTGCTGTGCCAGCTATCTTTCTAAGGTGTGTGCTTGCTTGTTATTATCTATCCTATCCTCTGTCCTGTGGCCTGTGCTCTGCAATCTGTCCAGTTGCCACAGGTCTGAGGCAACTGGACCAGTTGCATCAGTGCCAGATTTTCAAATTTTTTTTTTTTTAAATTATATCTTTATTGTGATTTTCACATATTTTAGTAAGACAAAACTTACAACGGAAAAGAGATATAGCCATTTGTAATTATATACATTTACATGTACAACAATCACTATCATGGCTTAATCTTAATATAAGAAATTGAGGAGATAAATTCTAGGAGTAATTTATATAGGTATTTCAAATATCTAACAATAATCAGCTGATTTCTATAGAGACTGTTATCTATTTTCTAGATCCCTCTTAGTGTACACTAGGGGATATTACAGAAATCACCCTAGCATTAACAAATGACTTGAGTTGCTCTGGATATAAAAATACAAAACATTCCTCTTTTTGCTTCACTACGCATTTGCTAGGATATCTTAATACAAAAGAAAATCCTAAACTCTTAACCTGTGCTCTTAAGATCAAAAATTCCCTTCTCCTTTGCTGCGTTGAACGCGCAAGGTCCGGGTAGATTCTCACCCCTGCTCCATAAAATGGAGTAGCGATGTTTTTAAAGAAATTTTTCATAACATTACAATACCCATGTCACGCACATTTGAAAAAGTAACAAGAAGAGTTGCTCTATCACATAATTCCATTGAGGAATCCTCCAGATATCCAGTTAAATTTTCCATAATCTCAGCCTGATTTTGAGTTTGAATATTAATTTTTTGTGGGGTTTTCAAGAAATAGTGTTTTATGACACAAGGTAATCCTTGTTCATTAAACTTTAAATTTTCAAGGAAATATTTTTTTAAAATCATATCAATTGTTTGACCCACTACTCTTGGGAAATTTATAAATCTAAGGTTGAGGTGTTTGGAATAATTTTCCAGGTACTCAATTCTCCGTGAAGCAATTGTAACGTCTTTAACTAACTTTAATTGAATGCTGGAATTGTTTTCAATAACAGCTTCAATTTTATTTAATCTAGAATCATTTTTTTTCAGTTTTTTCTTCTATTGCTACCATTTTATTATCCAAGTTATCAACATTTGCATTCGTCTCAAATAGAGCTTTACTCAAGCCCGCTAGTAAGTCCCATAATGAGTCCAGAGTTACATTCGCTGGCTTAATTGGTGTTACATACTGGGTAATTTTACCCGTTTTTCCTGCCAGCTTTCCTCCCATCGTCACCAGCTTCCCCTTACTTCCTCCTGTCCCCTGTTCAGGGGTCGATGATAACATACCCGCTGTGGGGGCAACAGCTGCTACTCCTCCCACAGCGCCTTCAGGAGATTCTGGTAGGCTGGGAAGCTCACTCCCGTGCTCCACTCCAACCATTGTACCTAAAGCCCCTTCGGCTCTCTGGTCACTGGTTAACGCGGGGGAGTCAATGGGGGACACCATTATTGGGCATCGAGGATCAGGAGGAGACAGAGTCACATCCCCAGACGGTGACAAAGCTCCCACCTCTACCACCGTAGCGGGGAAAGTCTCCTCAGTTGCAGTCTCAAAAGCAGGAGCATATGCTGTAATCAAACATTGATTCGGAATTGGGGTTGGTTCAGAGGGGTGGACCCGAACCCTCCCCTTTCTTTTCGGAGGCATACTTAACACGATAGTACTTTAAAACGTTTTACTCACTGCCTTCCAGCTTATCTTTCTCCTCCTGACGAGCTGTGTTGGTTTCTAAGTCCTTCCCCTCCGTACCTCCGTCCCAATCCGGACTAAGCCAGACCAAGTCGGCGCGCCCCTTGTGTGCGCGCGGCTTGGCGGCACGCCGGCGTCGACGGGGCGCCGCTCTGAGGCCGATTTTATGGGCCCTCGTCCCCTTTCTCTGACGTCAGGGGGCTCGGAGGTGGAGCTCTGGGTCCGCAGGAAATGGCAGCGTTCAAACAAAGCAGCAACGCTGCGAGATGGATTCTCTGCTCACCAGATTGGTCTTGAGTCCAGCACAGCCGCCAGATTTTCAAATTTAATCAAACATTTTAAGAGCAGTGAGAGGACTAGAACAGCAGCTAGTGCTCTTGTATTGTATTAGGATCATGGATACACATCACATCGGTGAGTGACATCACATTTTGATGATATTAGTGTTGCACTTGTGGCTTTGACTGTGACTGGCTGGCAGGCAAGCTAAGAAGGCAGACAGTACAGCACTGAGCATTCATTGACTCACTGGTGGTCACAGTGCGTGCCACCTGTCCACTTTTACTAACTCTCAGGCTGATACAGTACAGTGCGCTCCGGTGGAGCGCACTGTTAACCTGCATTTGAACCCGCGTTTTCGACGCGCTAGCTTTACCCCTTATTCAGTAAGGGGGTAAAGTACTTGATAAGGCAACAAAATGAGAATTAGAAGCCAAAATGTCCCAATTTTTTTAATTCTTTATTCTGGAAATAAATATCTTTAAAAAGCCCGACTTGGGCCGAGTTTTGCCCTCTCAGAATGGGGCTGCGTCAGGGGCTACAACACGGGCTACAACACACAAACAAGTATATAAACAATTAAATAAAATAAATCATAAACACACATAAACATCAGACATATAAAATGGTAACATATAAATTTGAAACATAAAAATAGATGTATGCAATGTATATCTAGAAAACAGCTGTGCAAATATGTAAGGACATTACCTCTGCTTCATATAATAGGAATTCTCAATTGATTTCATACAGTATATTGAGAAGTATCACTGGAAGTGTAAAAAATACACAATGAAAAATAGTTTAATTTTAAAGAAATATAGGGAGATAACAAAAATATATGAAAAATGTGAGTTGAATAAGGTAACAAATACCTCTGGATAAAGGTTCCAATAAGTATGGTGCTGTAGTGAATATTGTTGAGTTTGATTACCATACATTAATGGACAATTCAACAGCACACAATATCTGAAACGTGATTGAAATGATAATTTAAAAAAATGCAACAAGAGCAATGTCTCTGCTGGATAGTGGTAAATGTACTAACTAAAAACTACAGTGAATGTATTTAAGTCACATAAAAATATATACTAGCAACTAAAACCTCCGGAGATGAAATTAATAACAAGATTAGATCTCATAATTCCAACATATAAAACTTTGCTATCGCCGAAATTTAAACTTCAATGTAACTCCTTATAACACGAACACAATTGGCGGCGTACCTGTTAACAAAGAAGACCTCCGGAATTAAATATTTACATCATCTTTAAAGTCAAATTAAAATACTATTCACTCTTTCAATATACAAGCTAGTGGAACCATGTAAGCAAATAAAAAAACACAGATATCATGCTTTTTTTCAAAAAACTCAGATCCCACATTATTTTATAACTCAAGAATTGTACACAGTATTCAAGGTGTGGTCTCACCATGGAGCGATACGGAGGCATTATGACATTTTTCGTTTTATTCACCATTCCCTTTCTAATAATTCCCAACATTCTGTTTGCTTTTTTGACTGCTGCAGCACACTGAACTGACGATTTCAATGGGTTATCCACTATGACACCTAAATCTCTTTCTTGGGTTGTAGCACCTAATATGGAACCCAACATTGTGTAATTATAGCAAGGGTTATTTTTCCCTATATGCATCACCTTGCACTTATCCACATTAAATTTCATCTGCCATTTGGATGCCCAATTTTCCAGTCTCACAAGGTCTTCCTGCAATTTATCACAATCTGCTTGTGATTTAACTACTCTGAACAATTTTGTGTCATCTGCAAATTTGATTATCTCACTCGTCGTATTTCTTTCAAGATCATTTATAAATATATTGAAAAGTAAGGGTCCCAATACAGATCCCTGAGGCACTCCACTGCCCACTCCCTTCCACTGAGAAAATTGTCCATTTAATCCTACTCTCTGTTTCCTGTCTTTTAGCCAGTTTGCAATCCACGAAAGGACATTGCCACCTATCCCATGACTTTTTACTTTTCCTAGAAGCCTCTCATGAGGAACTTTGTCAAACGCCTTCTGAAAATCCAAGAATACTATATCTACCAGTTCACCTTTATCTACATGTTTATTAACTCCTTCAAAAAAGTGAAGCAGATTTGTGAGGCAAGACTTGCCCTGGGTAAAGCCATGCTGACTTTGTTCCATTAAACCATGTCTTTCTATATGTTCTGTGATTTTGATGTTTAGAACACTTTCCACTATTTTTCCTGGCCCTGAAGTCAGGCTAACTGGTCTGTAGTTTCACTGATCGCCCCTGGAGCCCTTTTTAAATATTGGGGTTACATTTGCTATCTTCCAGTCTTCAGGTACAATGGATGATTTTAATGATAAGTTACAAATTTTTACTAATAGGTCTGAAATTTCATTTTTTAGTTCCTTTGGAACTCTGGGGTGTATACCATCAAGTCCAGGTGATTTACTGCTCTTCAGTTTGTCAATCAGGTCTCCCACATCTTCTAGGTCCACTGTGATTTGGTTCAGTCCATCTGAATCATTACCCATGAAAACCTTCTCCGATACGGGTACCTCCCAACACCCTCTTCAGTAAACACCGAAGCAAAGAAATCATTTAATCTTTCCATGATGGCCTTATCTTCTCTAAGTGCCCCTTTAACCCCTCAATCATCTAACAGTCCAACTGGCTCACTCACAGGCTTTCTGCTTCAGATATATTTTTAAAAGTTTTTACTGTGAGTTTTTGCTTCTATGGCCAACATTTTTTCAAATTCTTTCTTAGCCTGTCTTATCAATGTCTTACATTTAACTTGCCAGTGTTTATGCTTTATCCTATTTTCTTCTGTTGGATCCTTCTTCCAATTTTTGAATGAAGATCTTTTGGCTAAAATAGCTTCTTTCACCTCCCCTTTTAACTATGTTGATAATCGTTTTGCCTTCTTTCCACCTTTCTTAATGTGTGGAATACATCTGGACTGTGCTTCTAGAATTGTATTTTTTAACAATGACCATACCTCTTGCACATTTTTTACTTTTGTAGCTGCTCCTTTCAGTTTTTTTCTAACAATTTTTCTCATTTTATCAAAGTTTCCCTTTGAAAGGCACTTACAATGAGAAATAGCAGAGGCAGACATGATCTGAAGGAAAGGAAATAAGTACGTATGTAAATAAAAAAATTAATTCTGCTAACTTCTTGTATTCAGACAAGAACTCGGATTACACTTCAGAATATGATTCGCTATATAGAGCGGCACACAACCTCTCACAACACTGTCTCATGTGTAGCTGAATAGCCTAGACAAGTATGTACCTGTCGCAAGTCTCCAAGGTCTTCCCCCAGCCCTCCCCACTCGAGGGAGGTTTGTTCTCAACCAATAGGAGAGCACTAGTGCTTCCCTCGATCCAGGCTCAAACCAGCCTAGAGTGGTTGCATTAAGGGGGTCATTTATCAAAGTGCTATATGGGTAACATCAAGCTAAGTTGAGAGAACATTGCACAAATCTAATCTTTGGGTGAGTTTCCTCACTCTGAAGTCATCAAATCTTCACAAGAGTGTACTGTTCTGTTCGTCGAGGACGCCTCATAAAGAGGTATAAATACCTACCTAGTATGAGGGCCTTCTACTAGTCTCTCTCTCTCCCTCTCCTTCTCTCTTCTTCTTCTTTCTCTCTCTCTCTCCCTCTCCCTCCCTCTCCCCCCCCCCCCAGTGGTAGTAGGCTATGTTCTGTCTCCCCCCCCCAGTGGTAGTAAGCTATGCTCTGTCTCCCCTAGCAGTTTAAAATACTGAAAACGCTATTTGCAAGAAAATCTCTGCCCCCCCTCCCCCCCAGTGGTCGTAGGTAGGAATTACAACAGTTCTGGCATTTACTGTAAAGTGCGAAAAAGTTATCGCAGTTTGTGGTAATACCTATTCAAAGCGCTAAGATAATGCACTGCAATAAACAGCCTGTTACCATCAAACATGCCCCTTTTGCTATCGCATGCGATATTTAGTGCATTTTGAGAAATCCAGGCCTAAGATAGGCTGAGGAGAAAACAACTTGACGTGATAGAAGAAAACTAACTGCAGTTTTGAAATCAGCGTGCCTATTTAAATCTAAAACAGCTGAAAAATCGAACTCAACAGGAATTATGTTAAAAATTGTTCCCCATCCCATAAGAACTCAGGAATATTTGAAAATTCAAAATCCATTTTTGCAGTTTGCATATAGCTTATGGCAGCAATTTCAGGAAAAATGAAAGCTTCACAAGCAGCAATCTCTGCTGTTTGGAGTAGCCTGCACATCACATAAATTTCTCTTGTAGAGAGAGGGGGAAAAAAAACCATTAGGTGTGCAAAATATAGTGCCATGCATAATACATCACGTCTTAACAAATTCCTATGAAAAGATGCTGAAAGTAGAAATTCATGTGATGAATGCAAGGAACCCAATTGCACTGGTACAATTTCTGATATTTGTATAAGGGCTGTGACAGTCTCCCCAAATTCCTGTGTATTATAGGGCAGGGCCCCTCTTTGGGAGAATACTCAGGAGCAGTAGTTGAAAGATACTGATGAGGTACAGATGAAAGTGGGACATGCATTGGACCATCAGGACAATCCCTGTTCAAGTGTCCTGGTTTGTGACAGTTAAAACAAATGATTTCCTTTTTTATTTCTATTTAGAGGACCTCCAATTCCTCCATTTGTTCTCCCTTTCCAATCCACTTCTACTTTTGTTCAGAATTTCCTTGATTGTTTCCTAAAATTAGGCAAGGAATTTTTAATTTCCACTAAATCATTTCATGGCCATGGCCCATACACTTGCTGTGCATAATTAGTGTCTGGATTAGCACTGGGTATTATCAGCATATCACTGTTCCTTTTTCTTCACTGGACTTTTAGACCTCAAATCATAAGATTTTTGATGATAATAACAATCTGAATAATCAATGCAGCATTTAAGAAGAGGGGGAGATTGGGCTTCTGGATCATTCTCTTTTAATTGCCCACTGATACTTAACTTTTTTAATATACAATTGAGGCCTTGTAATTCAACTAGAACATGTTCCAATCCCTTAATTGAATCATCAGTATGATGTCCTGAAAACTGATGATAAAACCCAGGGGTCTTATCATCAGTTAACGGAGGTAACAATTCTTCTGTCCGATTGATCTGACAAACTAATTTTTCCTTGTTGTCCATAAGCCTGTATCTCAAATTCAAGTAACTGTTCATCATGCTATATTTCTATTCCCTCATCAAAAGGGTAAGTTGACAATAGGTGCCCCTCCCCTAGTATATGTTCCATGATATCTGCTCTATGGAGGAGGGCAACATCTTCTGTCACCTTTCCAAAGTTTTCACTGGATACAGTGAAATACTGGGATATTCTTTTAACTGAAATAATTTTATACATAGAACATTCAATTTCTTTCTATCTTCTAAGTCTGTTTTCGTTTTCTTCAAAGATTCAATTCCAGCATTAATAGAAATCTGATTTTGTTTTTCAGCTTCCTTCATCCAACATGAAAAAAAACATTCTCTGTTTTTGATTAATTTTATTTTTCTTTGCTTCTAATTTTTCTTTTTACTGTAACAAATTTTTCCATATTAAAAGTCCCTTCTAGTGGAAATTGTAATTTATAATCATTTTAAGAAAGCCATGCTATTGTTTTCTATACGTTTTATCTAATTGCTGGTGCTTAGTCAAACAATTTTTCTCTGTGCCATGTGGAGAAATCTGTGAAAAATATACTTCCCGTGTTTTAAAATTTAAATCATCAAAGGGGTCATTTTCTGTATCACATACATCCTTACTCATCAACCTCATAAATGAAGCTTGACCGACGTGCCGCAAATGCGCAGTAGAGAGCAGCTCTACTGCGCATGTGCTGGCGAGCACGTCGGTCACAGCAGAGCGTCAGCTGTTTGAAAACATGGCGGTGGCAGCGAGGAGTTGTAGCGGCGGCATCGGCGAGGGGCGGTAGAGGCGGCGGCGGCATCGTCGAGGGGCGGTAGAGGCGGCAGTGAGCAGTAGTGGCCTCGGCGAGAAGCAGCGAACCTGGTGGTGAGGGAGGAGAGAGTGAGAGTGAGGAGAGGTGGAAGAGGGTGGGAGGGATGGTGAGAGTGAGGGGAGGGATGGTGAGAGTGAGGGGAGGGATGGTGAGAGTGAGGGGAGGGGTGGGAGGGAGAGAGAGGGAAGAAGGGAGGGATGGGAGGGTGAGAGTGGGAGGGAGGAGAGAGTGGGAGGGAGGGTGAGTGAGAGGGGTGGGTGGGGAGGGAGGAGAGAGTGAGAGGGAGGAGTGGGAGGGTCAGA
This sequence comes from Rhinatrema bivittatum, assembly GCF_901001135.1. Taxonomy (NCBI): domain Eukaryota; kingdom Metazoa; phylum Chordata; class Amphibia; order Gymnophiona; family Rhinatrematidae; genus Rhinatrema; species Rhinatrema bivittatum. Next base: position 269,184,413 of record NC_042620.1, on the reverse strand, counting down.
GTAGCCCTTTGTTATGGGCTGCGAATGTCAGCTGGATATCAGCATGGCGGGTGACGAGGAGCGGCAGCCAGTAGCGTCAGTGAGGAGCAGCGAACTTGGTGGGGAGGGAGGAGAGAGTGAGAGGAAGGGAGGAGAGAGTGGGAGGGAGGGAGGAGAGAGGGAGGGGAGGGAGGTGAGAGGGAGGGAGGAGAGTGGTGGGAGAGAGGGGAGGGAGGGAGGGGGGGGGAGAGGTGGGGAGGAGTGAGGGGAGAGGGAGAATGAGGAGGAGGTGAGAGAGAGGGATGTGAGTAAGTGGAAGGGTAAGAAGTTGTGGAGCAGAGAAAAAGGGAGTGGAGGAGGGCTGAGGGAGAGGGGATGGGATTGAGAGAGGGTGGGGAGTGACTGAGGGAAGGGGAGGGAGGGGAGAAGGAGGGGAGGGAGGGCAGTGGGAGACAGAGGGTGAGTAAGACTGAGTGGAGGGAAGGGGTGAGTGAACGAGGGGAAAGGGGAGTGAGGGAGAAAAAGTGTAGAAGGGTGCTGTGTTCGAAAATGGACTGAAAAAAAATTTAATGTAGCCCGTTTTAACGGGATTAACGGCTTGTTCATTCATAATCAGTAGAATTCTCCATGTGTTCAATATCTTCTCCTCTACTGCCATCTACTGTCCATATTTAAAGTCACCACTTGAGATTTTACTGCAAAATTGTTTTTACCATAAGCTTCTTTATCGGCATTGTACACATGATTGTACATCACATTTACCATCAATTTTTGGAAAGACGGCATACTCTCCTCATAAATATTCCTAGCACCTTCTAGGAATAAAATCAGTGTATGATTTGATTGCAAAGGGTTCATACTCTAGTGAACCACAATTCTGGAACTTCATATCAAGAATAACAATCAGGAGAAACTTCATATCCCCTTCTTTAACATTTCTAGAACTCCATATCTAGAAATAAAATTATCTCCTCTCTCCCTCGAGAGGAACATAAAACAAAAAGCCGGCTTATTCTGGTGACCCTAGCACCACAGCAATCAACAACGAAGGGCTGGAATCTCCATCCATACTCCTCCCCCACTGACGCAACACAAACTGGACTGGTATTTGCTTCAAAATCACCAACCTTCCATGCTTTTGGAAAGTTTATTAGCCCAGCATTTAAACTGTCAAAGCAGAAAACACAGATAAGACAGTATTAGCAGTAGGCACTGGGAGAGCAAAAAATATCAAAGGACCAGCAATTAGATAAAAGGTATTGAAAGAAAAAAATACTTACATGGAGATGAGACCAGTTAAAGAGCTCCAAAAAGCAGAGTCTAGAGCAGGTTTCAGGCACCAATTATCATAAAAGATTTACAATCAAGACAAATTAACCTCCCAGCGTAATCTCAGATATGGGAGGACCATTTCTTAAACATTTCCATTGAGCAACTGTTAGTATGGCTTTCATTAAGAAGAAAAAAATGATATACAACACTTCATCTTTCATTATATTTATTAGAGATAAAATTCTACATGGCTATGGCATAATTGATCTATTCATCTGCTCTCTCCCTCCAGCCCCTGGGGCTCATCCCTAATATCTTTTATTAACAAGGCTTATAACCAATCAATGCTTTATTCCCTGATGACAAGCATTCTTACATGTAACTGCAATATTTATTTTTAAGAATTAATAGTGCACAGAGAGAAAAGGCGGAGAATTACAAAAAACAGGGGAGCGGGGGAGGGGATCAGCGAGGAAGATAGGAGTGAGAGAAACAGCAGCAAAAAAAGGCAGTGGAAAATCCATAGGAACAGTACCAGGAGATGGTACAGGCAGAATTATACATGGGCAGAGTGAAACTAGCTATTATTTAAAGGGGGAGGTCAATCGTTGCAGTTGGGGGAACATTGAGGGATTAGGAGAAGGCAGAGCAATGACTTATTATATAAGCAGAAGGAATAATGGTATGTACAGAGAGAAAACCGAATTACAGAAGGAGAAATTCAATTTTGCAGGTATTCAATTTTTTACAGGCATTACATTTTATAGGAATTACATTTTTAAATTTGGGACCTTAATAGGGAGCAGCGCAATGACTTATTATATAAGCAAAAGGCATAATAGTGTGTACAGAGAGAAAACCAATTTACAAAAGGTGAAAAACAATTTTACAGATATTCAAAATTTTTTACAGGATTTACATTTTTTACAGGTATTAATTTTTTTAACAGGTGTTAAAATTAGAGGGCCTGCTCAGCCATGAGTGAGCCTGCCCCATACACTGGGAATATGTAGATGGTGTTGGGAACATAGACCTACTAAGAACAAGCCTTTTTATTGGGTAGCAATAGCTTTGTAGGTGTGTGGGGATTGGTTTTATTTATTTTTGCTCACCGCGATAATATCTCGGTGCACGCTACACGCAGCGATACATTCTATCACAATTAAAAGAGGTGTAGTTATTGGCCACTTTAGGAGCCGCGCTAACAGCACAGCCGTTTCGCGGTTTGCGGTAAGTCCTCCCTGCTTTACATTTGTCCCGCCCCAACTTCACCCCCGAATATTAAATTTAAAATTTGTATTCGCAAACCGCGCTAAGAGCTGTTAGCGCGGTTTGCGAGCTTATCACGAGCGATACGGCCGTATCGCGAGCAATAAGTCCTTGGAAAATAATCCCCATAGTCTGTATTGCAATTGGTACTGAATTTTTGTTTAACTACGTAGCCTGTGTTGGGATCTTTCCATGAAGTACCAACTATAGTAGTGCTGCAAAAATCACATTTTCCACATGTTGAATGACCATGTTCAATCATTTGAAGCTGTGATGTGTCAGGAATAGCTGCTCTGACCACATGCTGTTTGATGTTTGTTCCTCTAGAATATGAGAACATAGGGAAAGTATTAAAAATGGGATGAATTTGGAGAACATGCCAATTGTGTTGAATGATTTCTTTAATTTTTTTCATCAGATGTGTATGTTTTAGTGTGACATACAAATGTTTTAGTGAGATTTTGCTTTGTATTGTAGTAATTGATCCCTATCTGAAAATTTCGCTCTGATGAATGCTCTCTTGATGAATGCTCTCTTGATCGCCTCCAAGCAACATTACTAACAACCAAATTGCACTGCAAGGAACAAATATAGCTCATGGATTAACATACACAATTCTTCATTGCATGCCATTTTCTCTCCCTTTCAAATTGCTTTCATTATCATAGCCATGTAAGTTTTCAATGGGCAATGACTTATCTTTTAACTGGCGAAGGATAGTGTCCATCATTCCAGCACCAGTTGTCTCCTGGAGTGGCACAAATCCAAGAAATGTTCCTTTATGCTTTCAGGTTGATAATTATCATGGTCTGAATCAATGTTCACAAAGAGAAGGATCATGGTCATTTGTTCAACATGGCGTACATCTGGTATACAGTATAGAACAATTAAGAGTACTTGGCAGCATGAACAAATGTTAGGATTTGGATAAAAGATGAATCAATTCATTTTGTATATCTTTATCAAGGTAGTGGACATGTGTCTCAGCATTTCTTATGTTACAAAGAAGCTCATCCATAAGTGGATCAAACAAAGCTAGATATTCTACAAATTTCACAAAGTTTCCATTACCAGGCATGTGCAGTCTTTCATGTGCTCCCCGAAAGGTCAGATTTTACATATTAAGAACTCTCATAAAGCAATCGTCATTCGAAGGTATACTGCCAATACTTTTCTTGCTGTTTAATGAGGCACACATTTTCTTCATCATTTTCTTGTTTTTCAATCACAATTCAAGTTCTTTCCACTTTTAAAAATTCTCCAAGTGTTCACTGCTTCTCTCATGCATTGCTAGAATTGCAGAAATGTTCTTTCAAATCTTTGGAGCATTTATCAGAATGAGACAATGCACAAATCATAGGGGTGTGCATTCGTTTTGAACGGATTTGTAATCCGCAACTTATTTTTTTCAAACTGAAAAAAAAAGGGGGATGCGCAACGCATCGCGACTTCCAGCGTATTCAACATATTTCTGTTGAATACGTTGAACCGCGAGGCGCGCGCTTTTCCTTGCCGCCATTAGCTGCAAGCTCGGAGCCCCGGATTACCACAAAATGGCGGTGCCCCTGCGGTAACCATGCCAACCTGTCTGACCCTTTCCTGTGAGTCGCAGCTGACATTTGATGACCAGCACTGAATGCAGCCAATCGCGCTGTCATTCAGTGCTCTCTGTGCATTTTACTGACAAGCCAGCAGTATATAAACAGCAGCACGAGGAGCCACACACTTATTTCCAGTGATTCTGTGGGGAGGTGGGCTGGGTGGCAGGCAGGCCGAAGCAGAAGCAGAAGCAGAACCAGAACCAGAACTGATAAAGAACACAGAACAGATACTAGGCTTAGGCTAGCAAAGGAAAGAAAAATATTCCTTGTCTTGCTTTAGTACCAGGGGTCAGCTACAGTCACTAGTATTCCTGTTTCTTTCAAGCAGTCTAGTGGTCTAGTCAGCTAGCACTGACCACTATTTACCATTGAGGGTGTTGGACTGGCTTGGAGGGAGATATTATTTTCAATGTCATCCATGTTTCTGGAGTGACAAAAATTCCTGCTTTATTAAATTCCAATTACTTAGTCTGTCAGTGCAGTGGGCATTTTTAACAGACTGAACATTGTTCTTGAGTGGGTCTGTTCATTTGCACATTTTAAACAGACTGAACATTGTCCTTGAGTGGGTCTGTTCATTTGGGCATTTTAAACAGACTGAACATTGTCCTTGAGTGGGTCTGTGCTGGGAAGTGCCCGGGCGGGAGTACTCAGCCTCTTTTCTGCTTACAAGCAAGCTAGTTCTGTGTGCACTGCACACACATGAGTGCACTGCCAGGCAGGCAGTGAGACAGTGGGCAGTGGGCATGTTTAACAGACTGAACATTGCTCTTGAGTGGGTCTGTTCATTTGGGCATTTTTAACAGACTGAACATTGTTCTTAAGTGGGTCTGTTCATTTGTGCATTTTAAACAGACTGAACATTGTCCTTGAGTGGGTCTGTTCATCTGGGCATTTTAAACAGACTGAACATTGTCCTTGAGTGGGTCTGTGCATCTGGGCATTTTAAACAGACTGAACATTGTTCTTGAGTGGGTCTGTGCATCTGGGCATTTTAAACAGACTGAACATTGTCCTTGAGTGGGTCTGTGCATCTGGGCATTTTAAACAGACTGAACATTGTTCTTGAGTGGGTCTGTTCATCTGGGCATTTAAAACAGACTGAACATTATTATTGTGGGACAGTGGGCAGTGTTACTACTCAGTGACATAAAATCCATAATGTCAGGGAAAGAGAGATGCAAGTGACTTATTGGGACTGGCAGCGGAGGCACCGCAAAAGACACTAGTGCAACACCACCAGTAAACTAAAAAGGCAACTGTCGCAATCTAAACTCTTTGTAGGGGATGGCAGTTCCATGGCAAAAAAAAACGAAATCGGACCATGATACTTCGCCATTGCCACCACTTGTTTCTGGCCCTGTAGTTTTGGAGGAGAGGGAAGGGGTGCAGAGTCATGCCCAACAAAATTTAGACACCCAAGAGCAGCAGGGGGACAGAAGTCTCGACTAAGACTTAGCGGTCTCAAGGTAGCGCTGGCACTGTTAGCTTCTGATTCAGAAGAAGAATCTTCTTGGGTGGGATTCTCATCAGAAACGGAAGAAGTAATAGCTGACGAATCTTCGGTAGAATCAGTTAGTCCTGTCTTAGCCTCCACCTCCAGAATTGTGCAGCAGGGGCCCGGGAGAGATTACAGTGATATCGAGGAGGAGGAAGAGCTGTCAGAAGGAAGACAGAGGGTGATTGGTGCCCCCTCTGGCATTGCTTCTCAGGGTGCACCCACTAGTACCTCAACTCCAGTGCCAGCATCCACCCCAAAGGTGTCACAGAGAGGAGGATCACAAAAGAAATCTCCGATCTGGAAACATTTTAAAGTGACAGAAGACCCGCATTATGCTCGGTGTAATTACTGTGCCAGGGATATTAGCAGAGGCAAGCAAATGGGACATCTATCAAATTTTGGCATGAACCATCATATGAAGAGGCAACACCCAACAAGATTACTGCCATCTGGGGATGGTGGCAGTTTCAGTCGGGGGACCCCTTCCAAGCAGTGTGCAGTGGTAGGAAAGCAGCAGAGTCAGCCCACGCCCTCATACCCTTCTAGCAGTCAGGCGGCAGGCCAGCAACCCACTGACATGTGGCAGAAGCGACAATCCACCATGGAGGAAATGGGGTGGAGTGCGGTAATGCTATCCCGGGGTAGGAGGCAGGCAGCCTCAAAAGTTGTAACCAGGAGCATTGGGGAAATGATTGCCCTTGATGACCAGCCCTTGCAGCTAGTGCAGAATGTGGGTTTCAAGCGTTTCTTGAAGGTTGTACTTCCAAATTACAAAATCCCGTGCAGAACCACATTTAGTAGAAAGGTCATCCCCAGCCTGTACAAGCAGTGTCGCAGTTGCTTGCAAGCACTGCTAGGTAAGGCGGAAGAGTGCATTTCACCTGCGATATCTGGACCGCCATGAATGCTGCACACTCTTACCTCTCTCTGACAGCACACTGGAGGGACATGGCAGAGGCAGGGGCAGCCAGCAGCTCTATTACTGAAGAAGTATCAGGGTGGAGGTGGGCTTTACTGCACACCCACCTGACGGACCTAGCCCATACCGTTGCCAATATTCTAGCATGCATCAGAAAGATGCTGGAGGGCTGGCAACTACACCAGCGAGACAGGAAAATGGGGGCAGAGTTTTTTGTCACAGACAACGGTGCAAACATGGTTAAGGCAATAAGCGATGGGCGGTTTAAGAACATCCGATGTTTTGCACACACTCTGCATCTGGTAGTGAAGTCAGCTCTGGGCTTGGAGTCCAAGGACAAGGAGAATGAATACCTGCATAAGTTAATACAGAAGTGCAGGAACATAGCAGCACACTTCCACAGAAGTGTCAAGGCGGGGCAGGTTCTCCGACAAAAGCAGACTGATTTGGATATGCCTCAGAAGTGTCTCATTCAAGACATTGCCACCCGGTGGAATTCCACCTTTATGATGCTGAGAGGTTACTTGAGCTGCAGACACCCCTTCATGAACTTTCTGGTACAATAGACATAGGTGTGCAGAATGCCCTAGGGCATCACGATTGGTTAGTCATGAGTCAGCTGGTAAAGATCCTGCAGCCCTTCAAGGATGTAACGGAGGAGCTGAGTTCCAGAAGTGCCACCTTGGCTGACATCATCCCTATAGTTAAATTCCTGGATGACCATTTGGAGGCCTTTAAACGACAAGAGGGAATGACTGCTGAGGTGCTGCAGTGTGTGGACGTTTTGCAGCAGCAGGTGAAAGACAGATTACGGCCTTTAACAGAGGACAGCACATACATGCTCGCCTCTGTCTGTGATCCCCGTGTGAAAGGTAAACTCGCCCTACAGACCAATTGTCTGTCATTTGTGAAGGAGCTGCTGTTATCTAAGGTCCGTGAACAGGAGCGCCATAGGCGGAGACAGAGTAGGCTTGAAGCAGAAGTGGAAACAGCAGGCACGTCACAGAGTTGTGCTGCTAGCCCAGGCAGGAGAAGCACTGTGTCAGTGACAGATAGTACCTCCTCCTCCATGTCAGAACGCCCAAGGCATGTTGGCCATAAAGATTCATCAGTTGTGCAACGGGCGAGAGAGAAAGTAGCTGGATTGAGTGACTCTGAGCCCTCCCAAGCACAGGAGGAGACAGCAGCACAGCTGTCAGTGACACGGTATCTCTCAGAGCCGATAGAGAACATGCAGACAGATCCGCTGGCATATTGGGCACACAAGTCCACTGTCTGGCCACACCTAGCCAAAGTGGCTGAACGATATCTGTCATGTCCACCAATCAGTGTGCCCAGTGAACGTGTCTTTTCAATGACAGGGGATATCATGAGCCCTCACCGCTCAAGGCTGGCACCAGAGTTGATGGAAATGCTAGTGTTTTTGAAAGTAAACCTGCCTTTGCTTGGCTTTCCAAATTTTCCCTGTGAATGGCAAGATGAATAAAAGCTATTCAAACCCTTGCAGCAGCTCCAATTGCCTCCTATGCTCAAGATAATGTAAGCACTGCAGCACATGTTCCTGACATGAATCGCTGTGCCTGACCGTCTACTGTGCAGGCCTTGTGTTACTACCAGTGTTTGATCTCGATAGCTACGCCTGTTCATCCAAGCCTTGTGTTCCTAAAAGTGTTTGACCTCGATTGCTGTGCCTGTTCATCCAGGCCTTGTGTTTCTAAAAGTGTTTGACCTCGATTGCTGTGCCTGTTCATCCAGGCCTTGTGTTCCTAAAAGTGTTTGACCTCGATTCTGTAAAGCAATTTCTGTGTAAAGCAATTTCTGATCTTGCTGCAATAAAAACTTGAAAAGTAAATTGTTGTTGTGCTTTTGTAATGCCTACAAGAGGCGAACCTAGCAAAGCATTCCAGGGGCGCACTTCAAGACTTGTAGACAAAACATGAGAAAGCCAGTCCCTTATTAAAATCCAGAACTGGTCCACTACAGGGCATTCCCACCATATATGGTAATATGTGCCAACATGACCACAACCCCGCCAGCATCCCGCTGGGTAAGAAGATCTAAATTTATGCAAGGTCACAGGAGCGTAATGCCATCTGTGCAGCATTTTGTAGCAATTTTCTTGCAAACCGGTAGATATAGAACACTTATGTGTCCATGCATAAATGATATCCCAGTCCTTGTCCTCTAATTGTGTTTGACAATCCAGTTCCAAGGACACTCTGTGCCTGGGCTTGTCAGTTGGTTTACTAGTGAGAAGTGCGTAAATTTTGGATATGGTTCCCCGAATTACTGCGGCATGTTGACAATAATTTTCAAATAGCGTACCTGTCAGGCGGAGAATCCCTTTGCGCAGCCCTCTGTGTACAAAGTGGTATAACTGAGCGAAATGCAAGAACTCAACGCTGGCCAAAGAATACTGTGTGCACTGTGCACATTTGGCTACTGGTGGTCATAAGGGTGCCCTGTTGAAAAACATGGTCTATTCTGGCGATGCCCGACTGCACCCACTATCTCAAATTCCTCAACATATCAGATGTAGAGTATACCGTGTTAGTAGACAGGTGAGTCAACAAAGAGTATGGCACCGTGCCCACTAGAGTATCTCTCCATTATTGCCAACTTGCCATGCCCTAAAGGTGGTGTGTAAAGCGTAAGAAAAGTATTGAGTGGGCCCCAGGACGACCTAGACTGCCAAGGCAAAGCTGACATGGGAAATGTGCCCAGCAACGATTGCTCCAGTCGTACCCATTGCGGTATGTCCTGGGAGCGGTGTAACACAACAAATGCTCGTAATTGAGCTGCACCAAAATACCAAACTAAATTGGGAAGATTCAACCCACCCTTAATCTTTGGTTGATACAACTTGGATCTGGCAATCCGAGGGGGACGTTTACGCCAAATGAAGCTGCATAAAATTTGTTGCCATTTTTTAAGCAGGGTGGTGGGCAAAAATATAGGTAGAGTAGTGAAGAAGTAAAGAAAGCGAGGTAGGACATTCATTTTAATGATGGCCAGTCGACCCAACCAGGAATGGTGCTGCTGATGCCACTTATTTAGGTCAGCTTGTATAGAACACAGGAGGGGATCATAATTCAGGGCAAAGAGCTGCTTTGTGTGGGAACCCAGTCGCACCCCCAGATATTTCAAGGAAGTTGTTGCCCACTTGAAAGGAAATTGCCGACTGAGGATATGTGTCCATAGGTGGGATTGACCTCTGTGCTCGACTGCTGTGCCTGTTCATCCAGGCCTTGTGTTCCTCTGGGGATAGGGAAATACCTACAGTACCTGAGTGTAATCAAGTATGAAGTGCTGGAAACGTTTTAAAATAAGAATATAAATAAATTAAAAAAAAAAATTACTATCCGTGTTCATCCAGGCCTTGTGTCCCTAGGTGGGATTGACCTCTGTCCTCGACTGCTGTGCCTGTTCATCCAGGCCTTGTGTTCCTAAAAGTCTTTGACCTCGACTGCTGTGCCTGTTCATCCAGGCCTTGTGTCCCTAGGTGGGATTGACCTCTGTCCTCAACTGCTGTGCCTGTTCATCCAGGCCTTGTGTCCCTAGGTGGGATTGACCTCTGTCCTCGACTGCTGTGCCTGTTCATCCAGGCCTTGTGTTCCTAAAAGTCTTTGACCTCGACTGCTGTGCCTGTTCATCCAGGCCTTCTGTCCCTAGGTGGGATTGACCTCTGTCCTCGACTGCTGTGCCTGTTCATCCAGGACTTGTGTCCATAGGTGGGATTGACCTCTATCCTCGACTGCTGTGCCTGTTCATCCAGGCCTTGTGTTCCTAAAAGTGTTTGACCTCGATAGCTGTGCCTGTTCATCCAGGCCTTGTGTTCCTAAAAGTCTTTGACCTCGACTGCTGTGCCTGTTCATCCAGGCCTTGTGTTCCTAAAAGTCTTTGACCTCGACTGCTGTGCCTGTTCATCCAGGTCTTGTGTCCCTAGGGGGGATTGACCTCTGTCCTCGACTGCTGTGCCTGTTCATCCAGGCCTTGTGTTCCTAAAAGTGTTTGACCTCGATAGCTGTGCCTGTTCATCCAGGCCTTGTGTTCCTAAAAGTCTTTGACCTCTACTGCTGTGCCTGTTCATCCAGGCCTTGTGTTCCTAGAAGTGTTTGACCTGTACGGTACAAAGTCAACATAGGTTGATATTGCAGATTTTGACTTGAGTAGCAGTATTCTTATTTCTGAGAGATCTTCCATTTCCTTTGTCATCAGTTGAAGTGCGTAAGTACAGTCGGAATTCACTAGACGCCAACGGAATTCACTAGATGCCAACGATATTCACTGGACGCCAATGTAAACAACGGGTACACCCAACTCTAGGGGTGGACCCGTTCCAGGGAGTCCTTCCCTGCACAAAGGAAAGGGAACTCTCTCCAGGGCCAGCCTGTCTTTCCCCTATCAAAACCACAGGGACCAGACCAGACTACCTCCACTCTGCCAGCCTGTCTTGCCCCTATCAGCTTTCTGCCACTCTGCTTTGCTGCCATACACCAGATGACTCACTTTACTCCTTGTGGTGTTCTTGCCACTCTCATGGTTCCTCAGTGTGTTGGTGCTAGTCTATCTGCTTGCTATGTTCCCCCTTCATTGTACTGTTGGATGTCAATGCCACTTGTCTTGCCGCTTTGCCTGGGGTGCTGCCTTTGATGGTTCATGCATCTGCTATCGGTGCTCTGTTTTGAAGCTGTGGTGTGTTTTTGACATTCTCACTGCTGCTTTGTGCCTCTGTTAAAGCACTCTTGCCACTTCTGGTAGCCCTTTGCACCTTTCCAGTGCCTTAGGCTATTCATGCCACTTAGGTGCCACTTTGCCACAGTCTAACTACCTTGGAGCTCTTTTGTTGTTGTGATGATTGCTCCCCAGAAGTTTCATGAAAATTGATAAGAAAACCCCAATTCTGCAGCCAAAAATAGGCTGGAAATCCTTCCCCCATTGACTTTAATGGGAACCGGGAAACATATGGACAGATCGGCAACTTATGGAATTCTCCATACTTCCATATTGAACGGAATCGACCCTCAACGAAAACGTATCACCGATTCAACGAAAACCTTTTGTCTGCACATCCCTAACAAATCATGTTAATGGTAAACAGCATGCAACAAAGGCAAAATATAGACTCCTTTGACACAGAGTACTGTAGCCATGGACCATGCATTTCTTCTCCATTGTCAAGGCTCCTTTAGTAATCAATTGTTGAGAATTTTCTTTGATTGCCATTTTTAGGGACATCAGATTGATAGATTGATCCCTTGTCACTCCTGCCCTACTTCTCTGGCTGTACAAAATGGCCACCAATGAACTGGTGCCAGCCTTGGGTCCACCAGCGACAATTTTATACAACCAGCAGTATGAAACAGAAGAGGCAGGGGATGGCTCTTGTCCCAGAACACCCACAGAACTGTGAGAGGTTAAAGGATGGGGTGGGGAGAGATCATGAGATGTCCAGGGGAACAGTTGCTTCAGCGAGTTTAGTAGGAAGGGGGAGAGCCCAAAGCCCACATCTGGATTTTCTTTTTTATAATTGTAATTTTGTGTCTGCTGTGCATGCCACCCCACTATTGCCAACAAACAGACACAGCACTAAGCATATTATATTTAATGACTGGTTGGGTCTAATGGCTCATATCTGCCACTGTATTCTGTATTTCACAACTTCCAGGGACACTGTTTTTTCTCGTGGCGTTAGCACAAGCAGTAAATGTGAAATTTCTCTCACACCTCTCCACTAGACATGGGAAAAGCAATTTCCAAAGCCATTCCCATGCTGAAAACAGTGTTTTACGTGCAGAAATGTGGTCTTTGAAAACTGCCTTCCTAATCTGCTCTTAAAGTTATGTTTAGGTACTACTGCATACCTAAATGTATATGCATTATGCAAGCAGACGAAGCATTCCCAGAGGAGAAGCAGGCGGGGGTTAACACTTATGTGCATACTTTTGAACTTCAGAAGTAGACATATATATTTCCCCAGAAAATCTATTCACACAAATTGCAGATGCAAGCCTGTGCTCATACTTTTCAGAATCTATTTTAAAAGGTAATTTTTTCCCTTTGAAAATTAGCATAAGGTCTATGGATAGAAAGTGTCCCCAGGTCTATGCACACCTCTTTCCCCCAGAGCCACCTCTCTGATTAGCTCAGTTCCAAATCTGAGAGAAATGTACAAGAGAAGGAAACCAAGAGAAAAATTTCAATATGCTGGAAAAAAAATAAGGTGGAGATATAAAGTCAGAGGAACCTTCGTGCAATCACACTGCAAGATGCAGTCACCCTTAGATGCAGAAGACTTCATTCTCAATAAAGCATCTAGCAACTAAAAATATAGACATTTGTTTCAGCCTGCACAAACCCGCCTGATCTTCAAACACAAGTGCCCTCATAGTGTGTGTTTGAATACTAGCAGTGGTAATTTTCTTTTTAAAAAAAAGGACTCAGGTTAGGGCCAGCAATGCCTTCCATCTTCTACTTCAGCTTCAGCGACAAAGGGATCCAGGTTGGTGATTTAACGTGACCTGGCCAAATATCACTGCAGAAGATCGCGATGTTATGAGGATAAAACAGTCACAAATACTTTTAAGTCATGTCAAATGAAACACTGCCCAGAACATTTCTTTTTTTTATATGGATTCAGGCATTCTCTACCCATGTAGCTCCTGCATACATCCTGAATAAGCCTCTGAAAATTAAACTGAAAATAATATAAACAAGTTAAGAAGCTTAACAATTTCAAAGCAATAGAGATTGAAGAATTTCTCATTTTTCTTACATTGCTTTCATATTTTAAGGTCATCCAGCCTTATCTGTGTGGGAAAAGCTATGACAGTTGTTTGTTTACACACATCATTAATTCGGGTACAGCATGAGAACTGCTCTGCATAACTAGTACTACCTCTTTTAACTACATAGCCACATTCAGAGAAGCTTAACATAATAAACAAGTCTTTTGATTTGAAACTATAAAGATTATAAAAATATTTAAATTATAAGAGCCCTATAGACAAAACCTTAGGCAAAATCTTTCCAGCTAAAATATGCACTTAGCTGATTAAATAAGACATTTCCGATTATAGTGGATGTGCAGCAGCAGCGGCTTGGCTGAATATGTGCTGTACAGTGAACTACTGGCATGTAGCCAGATAATAAAAAAGGTGTTCCGGGGCATAAAAAGGAAATAGCCAAAACCTAGCCGGATAAGTCAAATTTTCAGTTGTGCAGGGTTGCATGATTGATAATGTGTGCCCAGTTAAACCTAGGGCTGCTACTTAGATGTCTGCAGAAGTGGACCTCTCATAATAGCCAAATAACTTTGTCCAGATGGCATTTAACATAGCTGTGGCTACATTACAGCTGTTTGGAGACAATCAAAGACACCGGCATGCTTCCAGATTAACAGTGTCAGCGCCAGTGGCAGTGAAGGAGACAGGCCCATCAGCAGAGGCAGCAGACCAGAAGGAGATAACAGCCACAAAGGGTGTACAGGACCAGAATGAATTGCTTTAACCTCTCTGAAGGGCAAGTCTTCACTAGGTATTGATTTAATAAGCAAGCTATTTTTGATATAAAAGTCATCATTGCCTTAGCGTTCCTAGCCACTGGCAGTTTCCAACTGACTGTAGGTGATATTATTGCATAACACAGTTTTGTTTATTTATTTACAGCATTTATTACCCGCTGATCCACAGATCTTACTGAGGAACAAGTGTACACACATCAAAAAATCAATATAAAACAAAAGCAATGCACCAATATCGTATTTCTGCATATTGCAATACCCTCCCAGTTCGAAATCCCTGTAAACCATCCCAATGCCTAGTGCAAGCTATGGTGTGCTGAAGGCTAAAGAGATGTGTTTTTAGTTATTCTGTAAATTTCAGCAGATTCTTTTCATTCCAAAGGACAGGTCCTGCCACCGTGAAAATCTGATCCCGTGATTTTTTAAATTTTATTATGGGATGGAACCTCCAAGAAATGTTTCTTGGAGGAGCATAGAGTCTTTGGGGAATGATAACGAACCATTTTGTCAGACAAGCATTTAGCAACCAGGCCTTGAATCACTTTAAAAACTAAGACCAAAGTTTTGAATCGAATACGCCAAAATATTGGGAGCCAATAAAGGCTAACCAAGACCGGAAAGATGTGATCATACCTAGAGCACCCTTAGATTAAACAGGCTGCTGAGTTTTGTATTAATTGTAAAGCAATCATAGTAGATTTGGGGAGGCCCAGAAATAAGGGGTTGCAGTAATCCAAAGGGGAGAGTATTAGTGACTGGATCACTGACTGGATCTATTGTCTGCAAATAAGGCTTTAATGTTCACAGTAGATGAAGTTTGAAAAAAGAACAGCAGATCAAAGATTGAATATGAGACTAAACATGAGAGAGTGGAGTAAACTATGACCCCTAAATACCTAGGGACAGATCTTCAAACCTGCGTGCAGGCGTAGATTTGTTCGCGCCACCCTGCGCGAACAAATCTATGCCTGATTTTATAACATGCGCGTGCTGCCATGTGCATGTTATAAAATCCAGGGTTGGCGCATGAAGGGGGTACACAATTCGTTCCCTCCGCACCCCCCCCCCACCTTCCCCTATCTAATTCGCCCCCCAGCCCTATCTAAACCCCCCTACTGTTATTGTTGAAGTTACACCTGCCTCGGGGCAGGTGTAACTTGCGCGCGCCGGCTGGCTACCGGCGCGCCATCCCCCAGCACAGCAACTGTTCCGGAGGCCTCGGTCCCTCCCCCGGAATGCCCCGGGCTGGCGCCCCACCCACGGCCCCGCCTCTGGAACGCTCCTTTTCGAAGCCCCACGACATACGCGCATCCCGGGGCTTGCGCGCGCAGGGGCAGATTTTCTTGGATTTAAATTGTCGTGCTTTATGGGATATACCAAATTTATCAGTCCAGTCCTTCCGGGAGGAAGAAGTGCGTCCCGTATGCACTATCCCATATACGAATCGAGCTGGACAAGTAGCTGCTCTAATTCGTCAACATTGGCCGATTCTTAAAACACATCAGATTTTTCAATAATTCCCTATTATTACTTATACAAGGGGTAGAAATATTGGCGATGTGGTGTCTCATTCTTTTTTGGCTTCGTGCAGCAATGATCATTCAATGCAGACGGTGGGCCACTGGCATTGTCAACAGGGATCTCAATGTGCTTTGTGTGATCAGACAATCATCGGAAAGGACAGGACTGATAAATTTGGTAAATCCCATAAAGCACGACAATATACAGATTGTAGAACAACTGGAGTTATATATTTAATCAAATGTCCGTGCGACCTATATTATATTGGGCGCACTAAACGCTCCATCAGAACACGACTAATAGAACATCGGAGTTGTATCACGACAGCCAAGTTAACAGCACCTATGGTAACACACTGTATCGATAACAATCACAGCTTTCATCAATTACAGTGGCGTGTAATGGACGTTGTCCCTGTAAACCCAAGAGGGGGGGATTCCAATCGGGTATTAAATCTGCGAGAACAACAATGGATCTTTTGGATGCATTCAGCGCATCCATTCGGTCTTAACAGTGCGGTAGAATGGTATTCATTATAACCAAAAGTGACGTAGACACATCGTCATTAGTGCTTCTAATGTTGGAGACAAAAAGGAATGGGTGACCATATCCCCCAAATTATTCCCACGACTGTATGTTATTATAGGTGGTTTCTCAAAAACTTGGTGAATTTTCAACACTGGCCAATAATGGCGACTGAGAGCAGCTATTTTTCCTGCTTTTAAAGAATATGGTATAGTACATACTAATGCGGTCTCATCTTGAGCTAGAGAATTCTCCAACAATAACCATTGTTGCTCAGCGTGGTATGCATGTTTGTATGCTTTTTTTATACATTTACATGGGTAACCACGCAACAGCAATCTTCTTTTAAGCTGCTCCGCCTATACTATAAATTCTTGTTTAGTGTCGCATAACCGTCTTAAACGTAAAAACTGTCCCACCGGTAAATTGGTCCGAAGATGGTACGGATGGAAACTGGTGTAATGTAATAAAGTGTTTCTTTCACTCTTTTTTCGATACAATGAAGTTGACAAACTCCCTCCTCTCTTCATAATCTGCAAATCCAGAAAATTAATGCAGGCCAAATAGCTGCTCTCATTCGCCATTATTGGCCAGAGTTGAAAATTCACCAAGTTTTTGAGAAACCACCTATAATAACATACAGTTGTGGGAATAATTTGGGGGATATGGTCACCCATTCCTTTTTGTCTCCAACATTAGAAGTCCATGCGGATGTAAATATTGGTCACTGGCAATGTAATCAATGTTCCATGTGTAGGCATTGTACCTACACATGGAACCTACATTGTACCTGAAGACTGGAGGATAGCAAATGTAACCCCAATATTTAAAAAGGGCTCCAGGGGCGATCCGGGAAACTACAGACCGGTTAGCCTGACTTCAGTGCCAGGAAAAATAGTGGAAAGTGTTCTAAACATTAAAATCACAGAACATATAGAAAGACATGGTTTAATGGAACAAAGTCAGCATGGCTTTACCCAGGGCAACTCTTGCCTCACAAATCTGCTTCACATTTTTGAAGGAGTTAATAAACATGTGGATAAAGGTGAACCGGTAGATATAGTATACTTGGATTTTCAGAAGGCGTTTGACAAAGTTCCTCATGAGAGGCTTCTAGGAAAAGTAAAAAGTCATGGGATAGGTGGCGATGTCCTTTCGTGGATTGCAAACTGGCTAAAAGACAGGAAACAGAGAGAAGGATTAAATGGGCAATTTTCTCAGTGGAAGGGAGTGGGCAGTGGAGTGCCTCAGGGATCTGTATTGGGACCCTTACTTTTTAATATATTTATAAATGATCTGGAAAGAAATACAACGAGTGAGATAATCAAATTTGCAGATGACACAAAATTGTTCAGAGTAGTTAAATCACAAGCAGATTGTGATAAATTGCAGGAAGACCTTGTGAGACTGGAAAATTGGGCATCCAAATGGCAGATGAAATTTAATGTGGATAAGTGCAAGGTGATGCATATAGGGAAAAATAACCCTTGCTATAATTACACAATGTTGGGTTCCATATTAGGTGCTCCAACCCAAGAAAGAGATCTAGGTGTCATAGTGGATAACACATTGAAATCGTCAGTACAGTGTGCTGCGGCAGTCAAAAAAGCAAACAGAATGTTGGGAATTATTAGAAAGGGAATGGTGAATAAAACGGAAAATGTCATAATGCCTCTGTATCACTCCATGGTGAGACCGCACCTTGAATACTGTGTACAATTCTGGTCGCCGCATCTCAAAAAAGATATAATTGCGATGGAGAAGGTACAGAGAAGGGCTACCAAAATGATAAGGGGAATGGAACAACTCCCCTATGAGGAAAGACTAAGGAGGTTAGGACTTTTCAGCTTGGAGAAGAGACGACTGAGGGGGGATATGATAGAGGTGTTTAAAATCATGAGAGGTCTAGAACAGGTAGATGTGAATTGGTTATTTACTCTTTCGGATAGTAGAAAGACTAGGGGGCACTCCATGAAGTTAGCATGGGGCACATTTAAAACTAATCGGAGAAAGTTCTTTTTTACTCAACGCACAATTAAACTCTGGAATTTGTTGCCAGAGGATGTGGTTAGTGCAGTTAGTATAGCAACTTCTTTGCAGGGAATCTGGCTAGTGTTGTGTTCCGCGGCCGTGGCAGTCCACGACCGCGGTTCCCTACCTTGCCCGCGGCAGTCCATCACCGCGGGAGCCCCGGGGGAGGGCACTGATTTTGGGCCGTCGCTCCGGCACGGTCCTCAGTGCTGCTCACTGCAGGAGGAGCCGTCCTGCTTCCCCCTCATGGCGTTCAGCAGCGTTTCTCCTCCGCGGGGGAAATCAAAGATGCCTGCCACCATCTTTAGGCATGAGGCCGCGCCTCTTCCATAGATTTAAAGAGACCTGATCCCTTTAACCAGCTTCACCTGTTCCTGATCAGCCTGAGCAGGGGAAGTATAAAGGGAAGCCTCCTCTGCTCATTCCCTGACTTGGCAGCATCCTCCAGCGCTGTCTAGTCTGCTTACTTCGGTGAGTTCCTTGTGCTTTGGATCTTTGTTCCTGTAATGTCTTGGTGTTTCCGGTTCCTGACTTCGGATTGGCTGACGGTGATTCTCTGGTGGGTGACTTCGGATTGGCAAGCGGTGATTCTCTGGTGTGTGACCTCGGACTGGCAAGGGGTGATCCCTCGGTGTGTGACTTCGGACTTGTAAGCGACGACCCTCTGTAACTTGTCCTTGGACTCCTTCCGGACTACCATCTCCAAGGGCCCGCCTAAGTCCCAGCAGTCCGGGTACCTATGGGCTCCTCCCGGGGGGACCGCGGGCTTCCAGGGCGAAGCTCCAGTCAGCCCTTGCACCGATACCTTGACCTCTCAAAGATCCACCTAAGTCCCAGTGGTCTGGGTCCCTACGGGCTCCTCCTGGGGGGATCGTAGACTTCCAGTGGTGAAGACACAGGTCCTTTTCTTGTCTCATCTGCCTCCGCAGTCGCCTCAGTCTCGTGCCAAGGGTCAGCTGGTCCAGTTTTCTGCTCTGCCTCGCCACCCGACGAGAGACCCTACGGATCTTCTGAAAGGTATTCCATCCTCCATCGGCCAAGGGTTCACAAGCCTGAGCATAACAGCTAGAGTTTGAGGTACTGGGGATTTTATGCCCCTTGGGATAGGACATGCACTGCCTAGACTTCTTTGTGTAGCCTTTCCTGATATATTGCCAAACTACTGATAAGAAAATCTTTCCGCATACATACTCTAAAATGGTTAACTTCTTGTTTTTTGTCCACTGCTTATAATCACCATATTCCATTCCATTCCATCCTGGGCAATTGCCAGGTGTTTGACCTTGAAACTTATAGGCTTCTTTGTGTGAAGGGGGCCAATGGGGAATCTGTGAAGGGGAGAAGGCAGGGGAATCTGTGAAGGCAGGGGAATTTGGGAAGGGAGGTCATGGGCTGGGTCTAGCAGAAGCAGGGGGAAACGGGATGGTGACTGCCAGTGTACATACTGACCTTGTAAGTATGAAGCAAATCTGTTTTTTAGTGACACAAAAATATATGACAGTATTATTCTCCCATAAAAGACATAATTATACACACTGATACACCAAGCCTATGCAATAATTTATAGCATGCATGCTAAAGCCATCTTGTGCACACAAAAAATATTGTGCTTGTTGCGGTTCCAGTCACGGCAGTCGCGAAAGGACCCTTACCACCTTTGTTCCGGCGCATCTCCGAGGGTCTGCGGCCTGTTTCGCGGCATCCCCGTGAGGGGGACGCCACCGAGAAGCCCTGCCTGGATGCCTTCTCCCTAGGCGCACGTGCAAGCCGCGCTTATGAAGGCCGTTTCCAGCCATTGAAAGCTCCGTCCTATCCGTGACATCAGACGCCGCGGCCTATGTAAGGCCGCCGTGGAGCCCAGGATTTTGCCTTGCAACAGGGTTCCTTGCGGTTCTCTGTTGCGCAATGCCCCGGAGTGTGCTATTGCGTTAGCAACTCCGTTCCTGCTCGAGACTTGTTTCTCTCCATGCCCAAGTCTTGCTTTTGTCTGGCTTGCCTGAGTAATCTGTTCTGCTTCAGTTCCAGCTTGGTTCCAGTAGCCAGTCCTGCTTCAGTTCCTGTCTGGTTCCAGTAGCTAGTCCTGCTTCAGGTCCTGTCTGGTTCCAGTAGCCAGTCCTGCTTCAGTTCCTGTCCGGTTCCAGTTGCCTGTCCCGCTGCAGCTTCTGCTTGCTCCAGTTCCAGCCTGCTTCAGTACCAGCCTGACTTCTGCCTGCCTGCTCCAGCTTCCGTGATCTCCCAAGTCCCAGCAGCCGGGCTCCTTTTGGGGGAGTTTCGGCTTCCAGGGTGAAGCTCA
Organism: Rhinatrema bivittatum; assembly: GCF_901001135.1. NCBI lineage: Eukaryota > Metazoa > Chordata > Amphibia > Gymnophiona > Rhinatrematidae > Rhinatrema > Rhinatrema bivittatum. The sequence goes on along the minus strand of NC_042620.1, from coordinate 269,163,980 downwards.
CGTCCAGCTCCTGCCTGGTATCCGCCTCCCGACCTGTCACTCCCTAGAGACTATAGTACACCTCACCCCAGTCTCTCACAGGTCAGCCCAAGGGTCGGCTCGAGACTTGTTTCTCTCCATGCCCAAGTCTTGCTTTTGTCTGGCTTGCCTGAGTAATCTGTTCTGCTTCAGTTCCAGCTTGGTTCCAGTAGCCAATCCTGCTTCAGTTCCTGTCTGGTTCCAGTAGCCAATCCTGCTTCAGTTCCTGCCTTGTTCCAGTAGCCAGTCCCGCTTCAGCTTCTGTCCGGTTCCAATTGCCTGTCCCGCTGCAGCTTCTGCTTGCTCCAGTTCCAGCCTGCTTCAGTACCAGCCTGACTCCTGCTTGCCTGCTCCAGCTTCCGTGATCTCCTAAGTCCCAGTGGCCGGGCTCCTACGGGCTCCTCCCGGGGGAGTTCCGGCTTCCAGGGTGAATCTCCTAAGTCCCAGTGGCTGGGCTCCTACGGGCTCCTCCCGGGAGAGTACCGGCTTCCAGGGTGAAGCTCACGTCCAGCTCCTGCCTGGTATCCGCCTCCCGACCTGTCGCTCCCTAGAGACTATAGTACACCTCACCCCAGTCTCTCACAGGTCGGCCCATGCAAGGCCATGGACTCAGCCGAGGTACCAGGACCCCAGGACCTTCCTGGGTTGGCTCTGCAACTACAACAGCAGCAACAATACCTGGATGTCCTGGCCGGATCCATTGGGCAACTGGCTGCCCGAATGAATGCCCACGATACTCGTCCTTCGCCTGGTGTGGGTTTACGACCCGAGGATGCAGCCTCACCTGTGACTCAGCTGCCACCGCCTGCCCGCTATGCTGGAGATGCCAAAATCTGCCGTGGGTTTTTAAACCAGTGTTTCGTGCGCTTCTCTCTACTGCCCCAGCAGTTCCCCATGGATTCTGTCAAAGTAGCGTACATTTTCTCCCTGCTCGATGGAAAGTCCCTGGTGTGGGCCACCCCCCTTTGGGAGCATAACAACTCCTCCTTGGATGACCTGCAGCAGTTTGTCACCAATTCTCGCCAAACCTTTGACAAACTGGCCCGCCAGGCCTCAGCCACGTCTGAGTTGCTCCAGCTTCGCCAAGCATCCCGTTCCCTGGCAGACTATGCGATGGACTTTAGAACCCTTGCTCAGGAAGTAGGTTGTCAGGACAATAGTCTTAAAGCCATCTCTTTGGAGGGCTTGTCAGGGCGCATCAAAGACGAGATTGCCACCCGGGAACTACCAGAATATCTTAACGCCCTCTTTGACATGGCTGCCTGCATCGACCGCCACCTACAGCAGCGAGCATGAGAATTACGTACGACTAAACACAGCCCTGCCTGCAGTTCCTCACGCCCGCTGTCTTCTCCTAGGCCTGCTCGTCCTGATGTTCCTGCCTCAGAACCCATGCAGTTGGGCCGTGCCCCGCTCTCCCCTGAGGAGAGACAACGCCGCTGCTCGATGAGCTCATGCCTCTATTGTGGCCAGAAGGGTCACACTTGGCACACTGTCAGGAGCGTGCGGAAAACTCCAGAACCTAGGAGGTCGGGAGGAGCTCCTCCTAGGTTGTGCCACAGCTCCTCAGAGTACCTTGGAGTTTCCCAGAGGGTCTTTGGAAACCCTCGCCTTCCTGGATTCCGGAGCCGGAGGTAATTTTATCCAGTAAGACTTGGTCTCTCAACTGCAGATACCGACGCAGAGATGAGAGGTTCCGCTTCGAATTACCTCCATTCAAGGAACGCTCCTTCCAGGTCACATATTGACCGCCATGACCCCCATTACAGTCCGCACCGGGGCGATCCACTCGGAGGAGATAGCCTTCCTAATTCTTGAAAAGGCTGTCCACCCCGTGGTGCTTGGGCTGCCATGGCTCCAAAAGCACTCACCTGTGATCCAGTGGGACACCCTGCAAATCACTAAGTGGAGTCCCTATTGCCTCTGTCATTGTATGAAGGTTCCCAAGCCTCCAGCACTCCTGCTTTTGCACTCCGCCCTTGGACCTCCGGCTCCCTACGAGGACTTTGCCGATGTCTTCTCAAAATCGAAAGCAGAAATCCTGCCGCAGCACCGATCATACGATTATGCTATCGACCTGTTGCCCGGAACTACGCCATCTCAGGGTAGGGTGTATCCCTTGTCCCTGCCCGAGACACGGGCCATGTCCGAGTACATCACTGAGAATTTAGCGAAAGGATTCATTCGCCCGTCGAAATCGCCTGCAGGGGCAGGATTCTTTTTCATCAGTAAGAAAGATGGCTCCCTGAGGCCCTATATCGACTACCGAGGACTCAACGTGATTATGAAACGGGACCGATACCCTCTCCCGTTGATACCAGAACTACTTGACCAGCTCCAAGGCGCAAGAGTCTTCACTAAGTTGGATCTACGCGGGGCCTACAACTTAGTTAGAATCCGCCCCGGAGACAAATGGAAGATCGCGTTCAATACCCGGGATGGGCATTACGAATACCTCATAATGCTCTTCGGCCCTTGTAACGCCCCAGTACATTCTGGATCCCAAGAAGGTGTGTCTTGCCACCACCTCTGTGTCCTCCGAGGAAAAGACCGTAGTCCCACGCCGCTCTCGAAGGGCCGTGCTGGCATGGGCCCCACGAATCCCTCACGGGAGGGCATGCGGGACGTACCGGAACCCTAGATCTCCTCAACCGGTACTATTGGTGGCCAACGGTAAGACAAGATGTTCGTCTCTTTGTCGACTCCTGACCCACCTGTGCTTTGCAGAAACTGCTTGGTGGGAAAACCAGAGGATTGTTACACCCTTTGTCTATTCCGGTGGTGCCCTAGATGCATATCTCCACAGACTTTGTGGTGGATCTCCCAGCATCTGACGGGAACACAGTCATCTGGGTCGTTGTGGATCAGTTCTCCAAAATGGCACATTTTGTTCCCTTGTCAAAATTGCCTTCAGCACCCACCTTGGCTAATTTGTTTGTTCAACATGTATTCCGTCTGCATGTCCTTCCCTAGGACATCGTATCAGACCGAGGACCACAATTCACCGCCCGTTACTGGAAGGCATTATGTAAACGCTTCAAGGTCCAGTTGAGTCTCTCATCAGCCTTTTACCCTCAGAGTAATGTGGCGAAACTCGGCACGAGTCGGGCATTTTTAATTAATCACATACGTCTCCACCAATTAAAGATTTGGAAAAGGACCCTTGGGCATCTATTCTTTGTTGTTACCCTCAGAGTAACGGACAGACCGAATGCACGAACCGGACCCTGAAGACCTTCCTGCGTTCCTTTGTAAACGAAAGACAAGACGATTGGGCCCAACTACTCCCGTGGGCAGAATTTTCATACAATAATCATACACACTCTGCCACAGGACGTTCGCCCTTCCTAGCTGTCTATGGGAAGCAGCTCCGGCCACCCTTGCCCTCGCCTGAGCCCAGTGCACTGCCAGCAGTGCAGCTCTCTGCCCAACTACTTGCCCTTTGGAAGTCTATACAAAGAAAGATGCAAAGAGCCACCTGTGCCGCCAAAAAGTGGGCAGACAGCCAATGTCAGCCAGCACCAGTCTACCTCCCAGGGGACCATGTTTGGCTGACTACAAAGAATTTACAACTTCGATTTCCTCTCGCAGACTCGCTCCCAGATTCTGCGGACCGTTCCACATTGCCGAGCATGTAGGACCTGTTTCCTATCGCTTGCGCTTACCCTCCTCTATGCACGTGCACAATGTTTTCCAAGTATCGCTTTTGAAGCGTCTCATTCTCTCCAGGTACCATCCTCAACCTCCCGAAGCTACAGATCCTTCCATGCCAGGAGATATCACCTACCAAGTCCGGGAGGTTCTAGATGCCAGATTTCATCAACGCCGCTGGGAGTACCTCATCGCCTGGGAGGGCTGCGGCCCTGAGGACAACTCATGGGAGCCAGCCCACAACATCCTTGATAAAGACTTACTGAAGGCCTTTCATCAAGACCACCCAGGTAAACCCGGGCCTGCTAAGAGGGGGCATAAGAAGGGAGGTACTGTTGCGGTTCCAGTCACGGCAGTCGCGACTGGACCCTTACCTCCTTGGTTCAGGCCTGTCTCCGAGGGTCTGCGGCCTGTTTCGCGGCATCCCCGTGGGGGGGATGCAGCCGAGAAGCCCTGTCTGGACGCCTTCTCCCTAGGTGCGCGCGTGCAAGCCGCGCTTATGAAGGCCATTTCCTACCACTGAAAGCTCCGCCCCATCCGTGACGTCAGACGCTGCGGCCTATGTAAGGCCACCACGGAGCCCAGGACTTTGCCTTGCAATGGAGTTCCTTGCGGTTCTCTGCTGCGCCGTGCCCCGGAGTGTGCTATTGCGTTAGCAACTCCATTCCTGCTCGAGACTTGTTTCTCTCCGTGCCCAAGTCTTGCTTTTGTCTGGCTTGCCTGAGTAATCTGTTCTGCTTCAGTTCCAGCTTGGTTCCAGTAGCCAGTCCTGCTTCAGTTCCTGTTTGGTTCCAGTAGGCAGTCCCGCTTCAGCTTCTGTCCGGTTCCAGTTGCTTATCCCGCTGCAGCTTCTGCTTGCTCCAGTTCCAGCCTGCTTCAGTACCAGCCTGACTCCTGCCTGCCTGCTCCAGCTTCCGTGATCTCCCAAGCCCCAGCGGCCGGGCTCCTACGGGATCCTCCCGGGGGAGTTCCGGCTTCCAGGGTGAAGCTCACATCCAGCTCCTGCCTGGTATCCGCCTCCTGACCTGTCACTTCCTAGAGACTATAGTACACCTCACCCCAGTCTCTCTCAGGTCAGCCCAAGGGTCCACTAAACAGTTCACTCACAACAGTGCTATGCAGAAATTACTTACCATGCAAGGTAAAAGGATCTGAAAACACATTAGCATGAGTATACAAAAATGTGCATGTCTATTAATGGAAATGAAAGAACATCATATGCAACTGTCTACTGAGCTCATGCTAAATCTTGTGATATGCTCATCCCCCACTCTATTTAGTAACCGCGAACTAACTAGATAATATTTACAAGTTGTTAGGTCCTGGTGTTAATAACATAGGCATGTTATAGTTAGTGCCCAGTTGTCCTTTGGAGTAATTTTGTATCAGCCCTTATAAGAAAGTCAGAAAATATGCACAGTTCTGTATGGGAACAGATGTAAATGTTCACACATACATTTGTGTGCATACTTTTTTTTAAAGTATATATTTGAATGGTTACCCCACCCTAACTCTGCCCCTAAGAAAGTTTATTTCAAGTATAGGTAAAATTTCTTTTGTACATACATTTAATTATACAACTCCTGGGGTTATTTTCAAAAAGGTCTACTGTTTATAAACATGTAAAATGGAATTTTATGCATGTATATGTTTTTGAAAATTCAGTCCATACTTTTGAAAACCCAAATGTATTCACATAGGTCCAATCCCCTTCCCTAAGCTGTCCCTGGGAACACCTCCACTTAAACTTATGCAAATAAAGGATAAACGTGCTCAAGGTTACCTACATATCAGTTGGGCAATTTAATAACAAGCCATTTCTATGAGTAAAGCACTGCTTTATCATGGGAATCTCTTTGAAAATTACCCTCTTAAAATCCCTTCTTGTTTACTCCTGATTAGGGATGTGCAGAGCAAAAGTTTAAGTTCATATGTCCATATGTCCAAAGGGGGTCCCATTTGCGGTCAATATGGACATAAACAGAATTCAATGAGTTGAGTATATGTCCATATGTGCAAATAAAAATTTAAACCCTTCACCCTCCTTAATCCCCCCCCCCCCCCCCCAAGACTTACCACAACTCCCTGGTGGTCCAGCGGGGACAGGACGCCATTTCTGACCAACTTTGCAAGGAGCACGTGATGTCGGCGTCACGTCGGAGTGACGTGGCGTCACGTGATTCCCCGTGGGTTCCCTCCGGCACCCTCGTTCGGCCCAAAAGGAACTTTTGGCCAGCTTGGGGGGGCCTCCTGACACCCCCAAGCTGGCCAAAAGTTCCTTTTGGGCCGAACGAGGATCCCGGAAGCGACCCCGCGGGGAATCACGTGACGTCGCGCCACGTCGGAGTGACGTGGCGTCACGTGATTCCCCGTGGGTTCCCTCCGGCACCCTCGTTCGGCCCAAAAGGAACTTTTGGCCAGCTTGGGGGGGCCTCCTGACCCCCCCAAGCTGGCCAAAAGTTCTTTTTGGGCCGAACGAGCGTTCCGGCGCGAACCCGCGGGGAATCACGTGACGCCGCGTCACTCCGACGTGGCGCCGACGTCACGTGCTCCTCGCAAAGGATTTCAGAAATGGCGTCCTCACTCCTCGCTGGATCACCAGGGAGTTGTGGTAAGTCTTTGGGGGGGGATTAAGGAAGGTGAGGGGTTTAAATTTTTATTTTGGATCAACAATCGCGATGTCCAACTTATTCAACATAGCTATGTTGAATAAGTTGGAAATCTGATTGTTTATGTCGCATCACTTTTTTAAGTTAAAAAAAAAAAATAAGTAGCGTTTTACATTTATGTTCAAAACGAATGCACACCCCTGCTCCCGATATCTTTTATTATATCTCTCAGTTTACAGAAAAATTAACTATTTCTAAATTTAAGCCACTTTCTTAAGAAATATTTTTCCTACTTTAGTCAGAAAGTGAACCTTCTTGTGGCCCTGGATTACTCTTTTACTTATTTAATATCCAAGCTAATAAAAGTTACCCTATTTATTACTACTGCTTTTACTACTACTTAAACATTTCCATAGCGCTACACAGAGCTGTACAAACATACAAAAAACAGTCCCTGCTTGAGAGAGCTTTCAATATAATAAAACATACAGGACAAGAGGCTTGGGTTATTTCATAAAACAAGACAATGGTTAAAAAGAAAAGAAAGTTTTTAAGATCCATTATTGCACCAATCCTGGACAAATCAGACACTCCAACTCAGTTGCGGTATCATATGACAATTGTTTATTTGTTCTAGATCCATACATTCACATTTTTATAGCGAGTGCGGTCATTGGTGGTGTAATATGTGCTTGGCAACTGCCTTTCTCCCTAACGTCCTAGCTTTTCACCTCAATGTGCAGTGGATTGAATTTACGTGGTATTTGGTATGCTGTTATTGGTAACTTTCATATACATAAAAGACATATAACTGTATATGTATTTGTTTTTTACATAGTCATGCCTGTATAAACAGTTGCTATGGTTTTGTTGATGTTCATACTGTTTAATAAACTTTACATTCAAAAAAAAAAAAAAAAAAAAAGAAAAGGCATGAGCTATAGAAATAAAAATAAATATATAAATAAAAAAAGAAAAGAAAGTTAGCTAACAAGAGTAAAAGCAGACAATCAGGCATAAGATTTAAAAGTGGTTTCAAAAGGTGGGTCTGACTCTTTAGATGGGATTTAAATATGGTGAGAGAGGGAGCATGACGAACCGATTCAGGAAGACTATTCTAAGCATACGACACGGCCAAGTGGAAAGCACAGAGTCAAGAATTGTTGGTAGAGGAGAAGGTTACAGATAGGAGTGACGTCCAATGGGAAGAGAGCACAATGTGTAGAGAGAGATAAGAGAGGAGAGGGAGTGAGGTGCTGTAGAGTGAAGGCATTTGGAGGTGAGAAAGAGGGGCTAGAACTGTATATGGGAACGGATAGGCAGTCAATGCAGTGACTTCAGAAGAGGGGTTATGTCAGCATAGTGACTTTGGTGAAAGATAAGTCATGCAAGTGAAATTAGGACAGATTGTAGTGGAAAGAGATGGCTTGCCAGGAGATCTGTGAGGAACAGGTTGCAATAGACTCAGCAGGAGGAGATGAGAGAATGGATAATTATTTTTATTTACTCTATTTGATTAAAAAAAACCCTCTCTTTCTTAAAAAGGAACTAATCTTAAAGTGAAATAGCTGTAGGTCCTGTTTTTCTCCACTCAGTGAAAAATCTAGATGTTTCCTGAGAATTCTCTTTATCGACACCTGATTGGGTTACTTGGCCACTGGCCAGATCTTGAGATTTCCAACCAACCAGAAGGTTGCATTATTACTTTGTCAATACAAACTATTTTCTTAGTTGAATGATATCCAATCCGTGAGCTGGGTCAAGGAGGCAGCATTTTCTCCTAGTAAATAAAGAAGCTGAGGCAAGCTCTGGAGAGATGCTTCAGGCTGCTGCTCTTGCTTTGGCCTTTTAGCAGTGACTCTTATTACTGTTTCTCACTGAGCACTGTAGCTTTAGGAAATCTACCCAGTATTTTTCAGAAACAGGTAAAGTATTATTTAATTAAACAAACCAGAAACCACTGAATCAAAATGTGTAAAGGCTGGGTGAGCATTCATTGTACATTCTCTCATTTCCTCCTGCTGCAATACTAATAGAAATTAAGTAATCTAATTATTCTGCTGTTTCTTTTTCTTTTTACACATTCCCAGGTATTTGAACAAAGACTCATAGGTCCTAGGAAAGGAATCAACTGTCACATCACAGACTGTAAAATCTCTAGAACAGTAAGAGATGTGTTTCTCTTTTTGTGTGTCTATATTTGTAGTCACATATATTTTGACTAGTGAGAAAAATGTTCCGATTAGAGCAAAAAAGATGAATATATTTGATATTTGGGCATTTAACTAAGCATTTAAAAGGTTCAGACTGGAAAAAATGCCCATGATATTTGTTGAAGTTATAGTTAAGCTCTGAAAAGAAAGGAACTAGGACAAAGCAAAAACCACACGTGCTACATGTGGACTGGACATTACATCTGTACATTGGAAAAACTACTGAAAAATATTTACTGTATTTCCCGGTGATTTTTTCAGTGATTTCAGTGACTGTGACTTATACAACAGTGCAACTTATATACTGTCACAATCCTTCTCTCTCTCTCTCTCAGCCTGTGCTGTTAACCTCGTTGTACAAACAGGTTTGTCTTATCAAAAGGCGTGTCTTAAACAAAGGTGCGACTTATCTACCAACCTTTTGGTGAAAATGGCAATTTATAGGGTGTGCAACTTATATATTTGTATGACTTATACACCAGACAATACAGTATTCATTTTCACTAGATATATTCCATGAACTCAGAGCAATTCCTAAAGCTCTGAGGCTATGAAATATATTTAGTGGAAATGAATAAAAATTTGCTTTCTCAGATTGTGATATGATAAAGTGAATGCATAGTCACATGCTATAACATTTTGCATATATGAATTCCTTGGTATATGTCTATTATTCACATGAAATGTTATTGAAATTGCATTGGTTGAAAATGTAAATATTCTCAATGAATTATTTGTTTATAGTATGGAAAATATTTTTCCAATTAAGTTTGTACCACATTAATGTCTTAAACATTACAAGCAAAATGATATAGAATGTTTTGCCAAGTTTGTTAGAAATTTCTACAAATTAGTTGCTCGTTAATGTACAATCTTTAAAAAAGTTACTTATGTGTGAATATTTGAATAAAAAATATAAAAGATGTATGGAAATTAGAAAATTCCTGCTTTCAGTCAACTTTCAACATTTTAAAACCACTTCCTGTTTTATCACCATTAAACAAATTCAAAAGCATAGTTATAAATTGTTAAATGATATCAGATTTTTCTAATCAGTTCAGGTGGATGTTTTATGTAACATAACTGACTATGGATTTTTATATATTTCCTTAATTTTTGTTGAGGACTTTTACTGGCATGCATACTACAGCTTTAAACTTTGCAAATAGTAGATTACTTGTCTGTCTTTATACATAGGATTCTGTCATAGGAGATAATAAAAGGTGACTGGAATGTTTAGATTTTATGCAGCAAAAGATTTTATTATATTTTCTCTGTAAACCATGGAAAATATTTGGTAGAAGTGAATAAAAATGTTTCAGTAGTTCTTCTGATGTACAAATATAGGGACTGATTTTCAAAGTCCTAAAATGTCCATATGGTAACACATCTGGGTTTCCCTTTTCTCCTAGTTCCTTTTTTTTTCAGAGCTTAACTATTCTTTGGCATTTTTCCCAGTCTTAGTTAAATGGCATCCTAGCTAACTAACCTCTCTTTTACTCTACCTGCCCTAACCATTAAAACCTCACTGACTAGCCTAGTTTTTTGTTTTACGCGCTGGTTTCCATTTAAATTCCCGGAACGTCCATGCCACCCCCAGACCATGCCCACACCCTGCCCCTTTTTTGGACTTTTTTTTGTGACTTACTGGGAGATTCACACGTCCATGGATGCTTCTTAAAATATGCGCACCGGCCGTAGAGACACACGTAACTCCCTGACTTGTGCGCTTAGGGCTTTTAAAATCGACCCCTAAGAATGCAGAGATGTGCAGAAGAAAAATATTCGTTTTAGTTTTTGGTTCTTTTTTGGGAGTTTCTTCCCCCCATGAATTTTGGTTCGTGGATTGCTTGGTTCGTTTAATTTGTGAAATAAAATAATCAAAAAATGAAAACAAAAAATAGCCAAAAATCAAAAAGGGAGCTCCCAGGGTTTCCCGCCCACTCAGAAAAATTCCTGGGCCATGATCCTCCCTGGCTCCCACTTACCTGGTCCAGAGGGAATACGCTGGCAAGACCTAGGCCCGGGCTGAAGCCTCGGCCATGTGTAGGCCAAGTTTGCGGCACCCTACAGCAACCTTGGCCTACTCAAGACTTGACACAGGGGTCTGGCCCAGAGACCGGGACCCGACACCTTGGCCTCAGCCTAAGCCGGAGTCCAGATGCAGGGCTGATGCCATGACTCGGGTCCCAATGCCAGGGCCTTGGCCAGACCTAAGCCCAATGCCGCAAACTGGACCCAGGCCCGCAAACTTGACCCAGGCCTGGACCTAGGCCCAATACACTGACCCAGCCCAGAGGCTGGATCCCAGTCCTGGAACCTCGGCCAGGACCAAGGCCTGATGACGTGACCCAACCTAAAGGTAGGGTCCTGATGGCAAGGCTTCGGCCCAGAGCCAGGTCCGACATTGCGACACGGCCCAGAGGCCAGGTCCGACATTGCGACACGGCCCAGAGGCCAGGTCTTGATGCCTGGCCTGGCCCAGAGGGTGGGTCCTAACACCTGGACCCAGGCCCCATGCCACAATCTGGTCTCTAGGAGTTTATTTATTAAAAGGACATTTTTGTGCTGGAACTTGTGCGGTACTCTCACTCCAGGACTGAAAACCAGTGAGCTCATTCACTTCCTGAATGAGGCAAGCACCTGTGTCAGGCTTGGCAGTGTGAGGTGCTTTAAGGATGGAAGGATCCTATTTTTGGAAGGGACGGTGCTTAACCCTGCATCTTAGGGGAAGATCATCCTCGTTCGTTGTACTCAGAGGACAAGGGCTGAAGACCAGTAAGCCCATTCTGCCCATGAATGTGACAAGCACCTGTGACAACAGAACAACCAATTGGTAAATTATTATTTAATACCCAATGACTGATCCTGTCTGTTTTGATACAGCAACTCCCTCCAGGGATTGCCACAGCTACCAACGTACACAATGGATACATCTCTCCACTGTCTGGGCCATGGATAAGATTCTCCACCCATAAAAAAATTCCCCTTTGGGATAGAGAGCTTAGGATCTGGGAGGAGTGCTTGCTGGAGAAGCCCTAAGATATAAATCAGTTGTGTGCCCTGAAAGCACAGTCTACTTTAAAAAAAAAGGGGTTACAGTTAGATAGGCTGGAATTAAGCTTAATAAGAGAGACAAAGTAGGACATTTAAATGATTTGATGTATGTTAAGTTATGGAAGGACTCTGGGCAAAAAGGTTGGGTTTGGTAATTGAGACGTGTTCAAGGGTAACCCTATTGAGAATGGGGAATGATGATGTTGGAACCCTTATCCCAGGCCTTCTGGAAACCTGGGCTTTTCCTGTATTCAGGGAAAGGGGAGCCCTGTATTTAGGATGCCCAGGGACAGGGAAGATCTTCCCATCTGAGGTGATTACCTGCTGCAAGGGTTAACTCTGGCTTTATCTTAGGTTGAGGGGAAAAAAATTACGTTGAGACATATAGGGGTAGATTTTATAAAAGTACGCCGGATTTTAATAGATACGTGCATAGCCGCGCATATCTTTTAAAATCTGGGGTCAGCGCGTGCAAGGCTGCGCAAAATTGGCAGCCTGAGCACGCCGAGCCGCACAGCCTGCCTACATTCACTCCGAGGCTGCTCCGAAATCGCCCCCGATGACATGCCGGCCGCGACTCGCCCCCGACATGCCACCAACACACCCTCCCAGGAAAGCCCCGGGACTTACGCACGTCCCGGGGCTTTGCGCACGCCGGCAGCCTATGCAACATAGGCTCGGTGCGCGCAGGGGGAGCTAGGGGCAGGTTTTCGGGGGGTAGGCACATATGTTACGCACATACCCCTTTGAAAATCTGCCCCACATGGTGAAGATTTTTGTCTGCCCCTTTCTACCTACAGTGGAGCAGGGTAAGCAACCTGCATCCAGGGATTCCTCCCATAAAGGATCCAAAGAACATAAGAACATAAGAAATTGCGATACTGGGTCAGACCAAGGGTCCATCAAGCCCAGCATCCTGTTTATAACAGTGGCCAATCCAGGCTACAAGTACCTGGCAAGTACCCAAAAACTAAGTCTATCCCATGCTCCTGATTCTAGTAATAGCAGTGGTTATTTTCTAAGTCAACTTAATTAATAGCAGGTAATGGACTTCTCCACCAAGAACGTATCCAAACCTTTTTTAAAACCAGCTACACTAACTGCATCAACCATATCCCCTGGGAACAAATCTGACAGTTTAATTGTGCGATGAGTGAAAAAGAACTTTCTCCGATTCGTTTTAAATGTGCCCCATGCTAACTTCATGGAGTGCCCCCTAGTCCTTTTATTATCCGAAAGATTAAATAACCAATTCACATTTATCTGTTCTAGATCTCTCATGATTTTTAACACCTCTATCATATCTCCCCTCAGCCTTCTCTTCTCCAAGCTGAACAGCCTTAACCTCTTTAGTCTTTCCTCATAGGGGAGCTGTTCCATCCCCTTTATCATTTTGATCGCCCTTCTCTATACCTTCTCCATCTCAACTATATCTTTTTTGAAATGTGGTGACTAGAATTGTACACAGTATTCAAGGTGCGGTCTGATCATGGAGCGATACAGAGGCATTATGACATTTTCTGTTTTATTCACCATTCCCTTCCTAATAATTCCCAACATTTTGTTTCTTTTCTGACTGCTGGAGCACACTGAGCTAATGATTTCAATGCATGTGTAAACCAGCACGAAGCTAATAGCACTCATCACATGTAAATTCATGTTGATGGGGCTATTAGCTTTTACTCCCCAATGCAGTATTGCCGTGCATTAAACAGGTGCTCTTAATTGAGCGCCCACACTATGCACACTGATCCACCTCTTCCAGGCACCCGATTTAATATTTAAATGGGCTGCCATGGTAAAAAGAAGGCACTAGGGAAAGGTTTGCATTCCTAGTGCCTCCTTGGTATTGGGCGCCCGGGATTGGTGGCTGCCAGTGGGTTAGGAAAATGGATGCTCAATTTTAAAAGCAGCCATTTTCCTAACCTGTGCTTGGACTTGGGTTAGTAAAATGGATGCTCATTAATTAAGCATCGATATTAAGTCAGAGGGCATGTGTTAATTTTTGAGAGTAAAAATGTGCGTGTCAGGCGCACATTTTTATTGGGTTGTTTTTTTTTTTTTGCATCGGGATAATAGCTAATATTCTCATCAACATGAATTTACATGTGATGAGTGCTATTAGCTTCGTGCTGGTTTGGACGTGCATTTTGGACGCGCTAATTAAAACATGCATCCAAGAGTCTGTAAAGCTGTGCGCTTGGCTGAGATCACTCGATTGCATTGGCCTGTGAGTCTGTATAATTCTGAGGAAGTGGAAGAATTGCTAATCAAGAGTACAAGAACTGAAAAGATCCTAGAGAACACCTATCTGGAGTCTTCAGCTCTTGGGGAAAGAGACAGTTTACTCTCTGTCAGGCCAATACAGAACAGTCCGCTCAGGCCAAGCGCACCGTTAGCCCCCATTTGGACGCGCGTTTTTGATGCGCTATTATTACCCCTTATACAGAAAGGGGTAATAATAGCGCGTGGAAAAGGCACGGCCAATCCCCCTGAAACTCATAGTGCACATCACATGCGCACTATGGGGCGGATTTTCAGAGCCCTGCTCGCGTAAATCCGCCCAAAACCGGGCGGATTTACGCGAGCAGGGCCCTGCGCGCCGGGAAGCCTATTTTACATAGGCCTCCCGGCGCGCGCAGAGCCCCGGGACTCGCGTAAGTCCCGGGGTTCTCCGAGGGGGGCGTGTCGGGGGCGTGTCGGGGGGCAGGGCCCGGTCGTCGCGGCGTTTCGGGGGCGTGTCGGCAGCGTTTTGGGGGCGGGTACGGGGGCATGGCTACGGCCCGGGGCGGTCCGGGGGCGTGGCCACGCCCTCCGTACCCGCCCCCAGGTCGCGGCCCGGCGCACAGGAGGCCCGCTCGCGCGCGGGGATTTACTTCTCCCTCCGGGAGGCGTAAATCCCCGGAGAAAGGTAAGGGGGGGGGTGTAGACAGGGCCGGGCGGGTGGGTTAGGTAGAGGAAGGGAGGGGAAGGTGAGGGGAGGGCGTTAGAGGATTCCCTCCAAGGCCGCTCCGAAATCGGAGCGGCCTTGGAGGGAACGGGGGTAGGCTGCACGGCTCGGCGCGCGCCGGCTATACAAAATCGATAGCCTTGCGCGCGCCGATCCAGGTTTTTAGCAGATACGCGCGGCTCCGCGCGTATCTACTAAAATCCAGCGTACTTTTGTTTGCGCCTGGAGCGCAAACAAAAGTAGGCTATTCGCGCGCCTTTTAAAATCCGCCCCTATGAGTTTTTCTGTACACCCTCTGACTCGGAAGCCCCAAAAATAAAAAAAATAAAAATCTTTAAAAAAAAAAAAAATCTGCCCGTGACCCACAGGTTGGAAAACAGACGCTCAATTTTGCCTGTGTCCATTTTCCGAACCCGTGGCTGTCAGCGGGTCTGACAACCGACACCGGTAAAATTAAGCATCGGCTGTCAAACCCGCTGACAGCTGCCACTTCTGCTAATAAGGAGGCGCTAGGGACACTAGCGTGTCCCTAGCGCCTTCTTATTAGTGCGGGCCCCCATTTACATACTGAATCGCGCGCCCAGGAGAGGTGCCTGGGCACGCATTGGGAGAGCAGATGCTCGCCTCAGAGCACCGGCTCTCCCGCACACCATACTGTATTGGCCTGTGTGTAAGGACAGGATTTTTGGCCACCATAGGAGGAACTTTTCTGACCAAGTTAAAGGTCCCACTCTGACCTCCTGTTGCGCAGGAAGTGGACCCTTAAGCCGAGGTGGAGCTGACGCTATCTGCAGGGCAAGCCCTATGTGTCCCCACCGTTGGTAGGCAGAGTTGGTTGACTGATGGAGGCCGGCTGGAACTTCGCCAATACCAGCCCTCGTTCCCCACAAGTTGAGCCCTTGGGTACTGGGGCCGGCTGGAGTTACGTGGGCTTCTGTCCAAGGTCTTCTAATGGACGATGAGGAGGTCAGCCAGGGACAGCAGTGGTAAGAGAAGCAGGTCAGATCTGGATGAGGTGGAGTCCCAGAGACCCTGGCGCCAAATGGAACAAGAGGCAGACAGGGGGCGCCCGAGTAAGAACAGGCCAATGCCTGAGAAGCCAAGACCAGAATGAGTGTAGCAGAGGCGTCGTTGAACAAGCTGGAGTCAGGGCAGGTGGCAGGCAAGGTAGAACAGTAAGGCAAGGCGATGGTCAAGTCCAAGAGATAATCGATGGCATAGTCAGACAAAGCAGAGGTCGGGTCCAGGAGATGATCAGTAGCATGGTCAGGCCAGGTTGATAGCTGAGTGGCTGGTGGATGTGAGGATCGCTTGGTAATTTGCCTGCCTGGTGTGAAGATGGCGAACCTCATCCTTCAACTAGATAGGATTTTAGTAGTGCTGGGGAGGAGTCAGCTGTCTTGGTACATGTGTGTACCAATAGGGGTGTGCATTCGTTTTGAACTTATATGTAAAACGCTACTTTTTTTTTTTTTTAACTTAAAAAAGTGATGAGGCGAAAACGATCGGATTTCCAACGTATTCAACATAGCTATGTTGAATACGTTGGAAATTGCGATCGTTGAGGTCAGGAAGCCCCCCCAAGCTGGCCAAAAGTTCCGTTTGTGTCCAACGAGGGGTCCGGGAGCGGAACCGCGTTGGACCACGTGACGGCCACATCACTCCGACGTGACGCGGACGTCACGTGCTCCTCGCAAAGGAATAGAGGAATGGCTTCCTGACTCCCCGCTGGACCACCAGGGAGTTTTGGTAAGTCTTGGGAGGGATTAAGGAGGGTGAGGGGTTTAAATTTTTATTTAGGGAACCGGTGCACGTATGGACATAGACTCAACTTATGGAATTCTCCATATGTCCATATTGACCGAAATTGACCCCCCTTTTCGACTTATGGACTTATGAACATAAACTTTTTGTCTGCACATCCCTATGTACCAATGACATAGGAAAGTGCAGGAGGGAGGTTCTAGAAATCAAATTTAGGGTTTTAGGTAGAAAGCTGAAATCCTGAACCTCCAAGCCAGCATTCTCAGAAATGCTTCCCGTTCCACGTCCAAGACTGCAAAGGCAGGCAGAGCTCTAGAGTCTCAAAGCGTAGATTAGACGATGATGCAGGGAAGAGGGTTTTAGATTTGTTAGGAACTGGGCTTCATTTTGGGGAAGGGGGGGTGCTTAATCACAATGGAACCAGACTGCTGGCAGTACTTTCAAAAGGAGCAGCCTTTAAAGTAGATGATGGGGGAAAGCCGACTATCGCTCAGAAGCGCATAGTTCGGAATGATGTATCTTCGAAGGATACAAAGAAAATATGGAAAATAGGGCATCCAGTAGAGAATTTGCAATAAATGCCAAATTGGACCAGGTGCTAGACTCCAAAGTGCCCCTGTCAGATGATGAGCAGGTTGTTAATTCAACAAAAAGCATACTTTGAAATGGCTGAATAAAAATGCTAGAAATCTAAAAAATAGGATGGGATAGTTAGCTGTATAGCACTGGATGAAGAGGTAGATATAATTGGCATCTCAGAGACCTGGTGGAAGTAGAATAACCAATGGGACACTGTGATACCAGAGTACAAATTATATTGAAATGATAAGATGGAGCAAATTGGTGGAGGGGGGTCACACTATATGTTAAAGAGAGCATTGAGTCAAACAGGATAAAAGTTCTGTAAGAAACAAAATACAATGTTGAATCTTTATGGATAGAAACTCCAGGTGAAAAGGAGAATAAAATAGTAATAGAGGTTTTTTACACCCATGTGGCCAGAATGAACTAACAAACAATGAAATGTTGAAAGAAATTATGGAAGCTAACAAAATCAGCAGCACAGTAATAATGGATAATTATAATTACTCCAGTATTGACTGGTGAATGTTGCATCAGGACATTCTAGAGAAGTAAAGTTCCTAAATGAAATAAATGACTACTTCATGGAGCAGCTGGTACAAGAACCAACAAGAGGGGAAACTATTTTAGACCTAGTTCTTAATGGAACACTGGATTTGGTGCGAGAGGTAACAGAGCCCCTTGTCAATAGTTATCAAAACATTATCAAATTTGACTTAATAACCAGAGGGAGCACAAAAAAGAAAGGTACTATGACAGCATTTAACTTTCAAAAAGGTGACTATGATAAAATGAAGAAAATGGTTAGGAAAAAACTGAAAGGAGCAACTGCAAAGGTTAAGAGTTTAGCTCAGGCATGGATGTTATTTAAAAGTACCATCTTAGAAGCCCAGACAAGATGTATTCCATGCATTAGAAAAGATGGAAAGAAGGCTAAACAATTACCAGCATGGTTGAATAGTGAAATGAGTGAGGCTATAATATCTAAAACAACATCATTCAAGTAATGGAAAAGGAATCCAAATGAAGAAAACAGGAAAAAGCATAAGCACTGGCAAGTCAGATACAAAGCATTGATAAGGAAGGCAAACAAAGAATTTGAAAAGAAGCTTGCTGTGGAAGCAAAAAATCATAATAAAAACTTTCTCAGGTATATTCAAGGTAAAAAGCCTGCAAGGGAGTCATTTGGACCATTAGATGATCAAGGGGTAAAAGGAGCACTTAGCCATATCAGAGACTAAATGAATTCTTTGCTTCACTGAGGAATATGTAAGAGATACCCATGCCAGAAATGATATTCAAAGGTGATGATTCAGAGGAACTGAAACAAATCTCAGTGAACCTAGAAGTTGTACTAGGGCAAATTTACAAACTAAAGAGTAGCAATCACCTGGACTAGATAGTATACATCCCAGAGGGCTGAAAGAACTGAGAAATGAAATTGCAGACCTGCTATTTGAAATTTGTAAGCTATCATAACATCATGTATTGTTCCTGAAGCCTAGAGGGTTGCCAATGTAAGCCAATTTTTAAAAAGGGATCAAGGGTTGAGCCAGGAAATTACAGACCATTAAATCTGATGTCTGTGCCAGGCAAAATAGTAAACTATGATAAAGAACAAAATTGCTGAGGATATAGATAAGCATAATATAATGGGACAAAATGTAAATGTCAACAAGGATTTAGCCAAAGGAAGTCTTGCCTCACAAATTTGCTAAATTTTTTGAGGGCATAAACATGTGGATAAAGGTGAGCCAATTGATATAGTGTATCTTGATTTACAGAAAGCATTTGACAAAGTCCCTCATGAGATTCTTCTTTGGAAATTAAAAAGTCATGGAATGGGGGCAGTGTCCTATTGTGGATTGCCAAATGGTAAAAGAGAAAATAGAGAGTAGGGCTGAATGGTAAATTTTTCCAGTGGAAAAAGGTGAATAGTAGAGTGTTCCAGGGATCTGTTCTGAGACCACTATTTTTTAATATATTTATAAATGACCTGCAAATGGGAACAAGTGAGATGATCAAATTTGCAGATGACACACAATTATTCAAAGTTGTTAAATCACAAGAGGATTGTGAGAAATTGCAAGAGGATATTGCAAACCTGGGAGACTGGGCATGCACTTAGGGAAGAGTAACCTAAATTATAGCTACATAATGCAAGGTTCCATATTAGGAGTCAATCCTCAGGAAAAGGATCTAGGTGTCATCATTGAAAAGACATTGAAATGTTCTGCTCAGTATGCTGCAGCAGCCAAAAAAAAAACCAAATAGAATGCTAGGGATTATTAGGAAAGGAATGGAGAATAAAACAGAGACTATCATAATGCTTCTGTACTGCTCCATGTTGAGACCTTGAGTATTGTGTGCAGTTTTGGTCACCACTCAAGAAAAATATAGCAGAAATAGAAAAGGTACAGAGAAGGGTGACCAAGATGATAAAGGGGATGGAATAATACCCTATGAAGTAAAGCTAAAGAGGTTAGGAATCTTCAGCATGGAGAAGAGACGGCTGAGGGGAGATATGATAGAGGTCTATAAAATAGGGATGTGCATCAGGGACGGATACATTAGATTCAGTATTCGTATTCGTCGGGACTCAAATCCGTTACATCCGTTTTCGGGGGCCCCCGATTCGTCCATTAGTTACGTATGGTATTCATTTCCCATTAAAGTTAAAAAAAAACCCCATCCCAACCCTTTAAATTTAATTAACTACAACCCTGCATGTGACAGGGGCCGACCAATGGCACTGGTAGTCCCTGTGACATAGTAAGGGCAAAGGCTATTGGCGCAATTTTGAATACGGCAGCCGATGGCCCGAGTGCAGGAGAATGCTCCAGGACCCCCACTGAACCACTAGGGACTTTTGGTAAGTTTTGGGGGGGTCAGGAGGGTGGGGGTTTTATTCGTTAGTAGGGATGTGAATCGTTTTTTGACGATTTAAAATATCGTCCGATATATTTTAAATCGTCAAAAATCGTTAGGGCCACGAAACAATACCAATTCCCCCGATTTATCGTCAAAAAATCGTAAATCGGGGGAAGGGGAGGGCAGGAAAACCGGCATACTAAAACACCCTAAAACCCACCCCCGACCCTTTAAATTAAATCCCCCACCCTCCCAAACCCCCCCCCCCCAAATGCCTTAAATTACCTGGGGGTCCAGCGGCGGTCCGGAATGGTCTCCTGCAATTGAATCGTGTTGTCTTCAGCCGGCGCCATTCTGTGCTGCCATTTTGCAAAATGGCGGCGGCCATAGACCAACACGATTCGACTGCAGGAGGTTGTTCAGGACCCCCGCTGGACTTTTGGCAAGTCTTGTGGGGGTCAGGAGGCCCCCCCAAGCTGGCCAAAAGTCTCTGGGGGTCCAGCGGGGGTCCAGGAGCGATTTCCTGCCGCAAATCGTTTTCTGTACGGAAAATGGCGCCGGCAGGAGATTGACTGCAGGAGGTCATTCATCAGGGGTTCCGGACCCCAGCTGAACGACCTCCTGCAGTCGATCTCCTGCCGGCGCCATTTTCCGTACGGAAAACGATTCGCGGCATGAGATCGCACCTGGACCCCCCGCTGGACCCCCAGGGACTTTTGGCCAGCTTGGGGGGGCCTCCTGACCCCCACAAGACTTGCCAAAAGTCCAGCGGGGGTCCGGAACGACGTCCTGCAGTCGAATCGTGTTGGTCTATGGCCGCCGCCATTTTGCGCCGCCATTTTGCAAAATGGCGGCGCAGAATGGCGCCGGCTGAAGACAACACGATTCAATTGCAGGAGGCCATTCCGGACCGCCGCTGGACCCCCAGGTAATTTAAGGCATTTGGGGGGGTTCGGGAGGGTGGGGGATTTAATTTAAAGGGTCGGGGGTGGGTTTTAGGGTGTTTTAGTGTGCCGGTTTTCCTGCCCTCCCCCTTCCCCCGATTTAGCTACGGACCGCCGCTGGACCCCCAGGTAATTTAAGGCATTTGGGGGGGGGGGTTCGGGAGGGTGGGGGATTTAATTTAAAGGGTCGGGTGGGTTTTAGGGGGTTTTAGTGTGCCGGTTCACGATTTTAACGATTTTCACGATACTCTAAACACCCAAACGGCGACGATACAATTCCCTCCCCCTCCCAGCCAAAATCGATCGTTAAGACGATCGAGGACATGATTCACATCTCTATTCGTTAGTGATACATTGCATTCGTGGGCGTTCACCATATGTTTCAGAACCCCACGAATGCAACTAATAGGGACCTATATGTTGCGGATTGCGCATTCGTTCAAAATGAATGCACATCCCTACTATAAAATAATGAGTGGAATGGAACAAGTAAATATAATCAGTAATTTACTCTTTCAAAATGTATAAAGACAAGGGAACACAATGAAATTATTGGGTAATGCATTTAAAACTAATAAGAAAAATATTTTTTTACTCAACACATAATTAAGCTCTAGAATTCATTGCCAGAGGATGTGGTGAAAGCTATTAATATAGTTGTGTTTAAAAAAAAGTTTGGACAAGTTCCTGAAGGAAATGTCCATTAAGCATTATTAAGGTAGAGTTACAGAAATCCACTGCGTTTTCTTGGGATAAGCAGCTTGGAATCTCTCTACCCCTTGGGATCCTGCCAGGTAGTTGTGACCTGGCTGGGCCACTGTTGGAAATTAGGGATGTGAATCGTTTTTGAACGATTGAAATTATCGTCAGATAATTTTAAAATTGTCCAAAATCGTTAGAGTGCACGATACAATACAAATGCCCCCGATTTATCATCAGGGCCATTTGTATTGTATCGTTAAATAAGGCGCAGGAAAACCGGCACACCAAAAAAACCCTAAAACCCACCCCGAACCTTTAAAACAAATCCCCCACCCTCCCAAACCCCCCCAAAATGTTTTAAATTACCTGGGTTCCAGTGGGGGGGGGGGCCAGCGCGATCTCCAGCTCTCTGGCCTTGGCTGCATTAAGAGAAATGGTGCCGGTGGCCCTTTGCCCTTATCATGTGACAGGGCAAAGGTAGCGCCGGCGCCATTTTGGTTCCTGGCTCCCAACGTCACGCGTGCTTGAGATCGCTCCTGGACCCCCGCTGGAACCCCAGGGATATTGGCCAGCTTGGGGGGGGGGCGACTGTCGCCCGTATGACTTAGTGAGGGCAAAGGTAGTGCCGGCGCCATTTTGAAGATTGGCAATACGGCCCGCGTGCAGGAGGTCACTCCCGGACCCCCGCTGGACTTTTGGCAAGTCTTGTGGGGGTCAGGAGGCCCCCCCAAGCTGGCCAAAAGTCCCTGGGGGTCCAGCGGGGGTCCAGGGGCGATCTCCTGCACGCATGACGTCGGGAGCCAGGAACCAAAATGGCGCCGGCGCTACCTTTGCCCTGTCACATGATAAGGGCAAAGGGCCACCGGCGCCATTTCTCTTAATGCAGCCGTGGCCAGAGAGCTGGAGATCGCGCCGGGACCCCCCCCCCCCCCCCCACTGGACCCCAGGTAATTTAAAACATTTTGGGGGGGTTTGGGAGGGTGGGGGATTTGTTTTAAAGGTTCGGGGTGGGTTTTAGGGTTTTTTTGGTGTGCCGGTTTTCCCGCCCTCCCCCGATTTACGATTTTTAACGATTTAAAAAAAAAAAACCCCACGACGATCATATTTCCCTCCCCCCCCAACCAAAATCGATCGTTAAGACGATCGATCACATAATTCACACCCCTATTGGAAATAGGATACTGGGCTTGATGGACCCTTGGACTGACCTAGTAAGGCAAGTTTTATGGTTTTATGTTCTTATGACCAGAGGAGATCAAAGTAGGAGTTTGTTAGAACTGCTTAACTTTGAATTGTGATCTTTTGTTGCCAGCCCTGCTCAAAGTAAACAGGTTTTCTTTTTTATTTTGTTGTTCGAATAATAAAGTATTTTTGTAGAGAAGGCCAAAATCCAGACAGCTTTATCCTCTGACAAGCTTAAGACTACTTGTGTTGTGCCACATAAGATGTCATGTGTGAGATGTTTCTGGTCTAAGCTACTGCACAGATAGGGACCCAGAGCAGCAGTAAAGCAAGGAAAAAAAGGAGGGATTTTTTTTTAACTGGTGCTGCTAAGCATAGCACAATGCAACAAGCTGTATTAAAAATGTTTCTGGGACCTGGCTGTAGCAGCAGCCACAAACAGGACAAGGGGGTAACTCTGCCTGGACAGACAGGGATTTAAAAGTCAGTCAGAGTTGAACAGGCAGGTTTTTTTCTTTCTGTTTCCTCTTTTACCTCCTGAGTTGAGCAAATAATACAGGACCTCACAGAAGGACAACAACAGCTCCAGAAATTGGTTCAAATCCTACTCAAACAGTTGAATGAGCAACTGGGGATGTTGAAACAGCAACCTCACCTCCTGTTTTGTTTAAAAAGAAGATAGGAGAAGATCCACGTGTTTTCTTGAGGAATTTTGAGTGAACCTCCCAATTGGCCAGCTGGCCAGAGACCAGCTGGACCACATACTTGGCGAATCTGCTTACAGGCAAAAGCCAAGTAGCTTTTCAAGCTGCCAAACTGGATGAGAGAGTTAGCTATACAAAAGTCAAAACTGCCATCAAGGAAAGGGTAGGTTACATTATAGAAACTTATCAACAACAATGCCAGTGTGGCACTCTACAGTCCATAGAAAGTCCACAAAATCTCTTCCATTGGCTAAGGGATGCTGGCTGGAAGTGGCTACAGCCTGAGGCAAAGGCAGGCCTCAAAGTAGCCAACCAGGTCCTCCTGGAGCAATTCCTGGGCAGCCTAGACTGACCCATATGGTAGTAGGTATATAAGCATACCAGGCTCACACTGGAGACCACATTGGAAGTGGCAGATGCTGTCTATCAGGTGCAGTTAATACCTAAATAGTCACAGAGGTGGAAAGGCAATGCGCTCAGGATTCCTGGTACTGCAGGAGAGCTCTAGGCTCTCATACTCTGATCACAAATCCAAGCATGCCAGCTTATTTAACTGTGGAAGAAGAGGTCACTTGGATAAAGATTGTCTCTACGAAGAAAGAGAATTTATGGATATCAATCTGGTGACCCATTTGCCACTAGATATGAAAGTTGGCATTGACAAAGTAAGACCTCCAGATGAGGGATGGCTACTAGCTCTAGACCCACAGATGTACTCCCATTGCAAGGGTATCTGGCACCTTGATGAGTAGTATCCCTGGATGGACGATGAAGAATGGGAATGCAAGTTAAGGCATCTCCCACTTGTAACTTTTTGGATATTCCTTATTTGAAGCTTAGTGACTTTGTGATTCCAGTTAAGCTGATAAGATTTCTTCTTTAGCCATAGTAGACTTTGGAAGTAGAAAACTTTTATTTGGAGGGATCTAACCCAGAGACTCAGTACCAATTATGAAAAGAAGGTGATGCTCACCTTTGTACATGGGAGCCAGCAACAATACCCAACTAGTCAAGTGGTGCTGACAACTCTGGTGGGAGAAGCTACTATAAAGGTGGAGCTACTCCCCAACATCCCATATCCTGTTGTCCTGGGGCATGACTTTCTTCAGTTTGAGACTCTGTGGGCTTACCTTTTGACCAGCCAATGTAGCCCAGGCTACATTGTGACATATCTTTGGGAAGCATCTTTATAAAGCAACAGGGAAGCAAATATATTCCAACCATAGAGACAGCACCAGAGAAGTAAGTAAGTCCAAGAAGGCCCACTGTTTAGACACTGGTACAGATGAAGTTCCTAAATGTATCAGAGAATTTGATATCTTTGCTATACATGATAATATGAATCAATAGGGAACAGGGGCATTCCAGGGCCTCTTAAATGACTCCTCAGAAAGTGGAAAGTTGGGTAACCCAAGAAACGTTAAGCAAGCCCCACTGGAAGTTAGTTCCCTTGAATATGATAGGAAGCAGGTACAGGGATTAGAGGATAGTACTCTCTGGCTTAATGATCCCCATTCTGGTCCCATCCTTCGATGGGGAAAAGCATGAGTAGTCCTAATTTAGAGTGGGAAAGGAAAATAGGAACAGTAATTCATTACCCTGGGAAGTAATGCAGGTAGAGGCAGGTGTTCCACCTGATGAGGTTAAGCTAAGAGGGAGCGTATGTAAGGGAGTATACCTCAGACTCTCTTTAAAAGGTCGAGACCAGGCATTTAGCTTCTGCACCTTAAAGACAACACACCAGAGATTCCTGGGTACAGGGCATTTCCCCTGAGGAGAGGGATATAATGGCAGGCCCTAGTGGAAACAGGCAGGCCCCAGACCAGAGGAGATGTAAGTATGAGTTTGTTAGAACTGCTTAACTGTGACTCTGAAGCCAGCTCTACTGAAAGTAAGCAGGTTTTCCTTGCCATTTTTTGTATAAACAATAAAATATTTTTGTGGAGAAGGCCAGAGACCAGTCTGCTCTATCTTCTGGCAATCCTAAGACTGCTCATACTGTGCCACACAAGGATATAATGATAAAAAAAGTTGACAAGTATGATGGAGTTCCTGAATGCAGACATCTTAAAACAAGAGAGATGACCTTGAATTTTAACTGAAATTCCACTGGTAGCCAGTGCAGCTTCTAAGAACAGGAGTAATATGATCATTTCTCTTTAATCCTGATAGAAGCCTGGCTGTTGTATTCCTAAGGAACTACGGATGCTTTAACTAATATAATGGAAGACATTGGTAAAGAGAATTATGAAATCTTAAATGACTAATAACCAGCAAAAGAATGACCAGAGCCAAATCTTTCCTTTCTGAAAAGGGATGTAGCTGACAAATTTTCCTAACTGGTAAACAGAACAACTGCTAAAATCTGATGTTGATGTCTTCGGAGTCAATCCCATTCTTGCTACTATTGGTAGAACAGATAATACTTGGTCATGCTTACTGAGCTGAAAAGCCTCAGATTTAGTTCCAACAATGTCACCACTGCTTGTAAACAATTTTTTAAATACCTAATCCCAGATAGATGGGCTGTATAAATAAGAGCAACGATCTGGATATCATCCACATACGTAAAACAATCTACTTCAAAGTCTTGAATTGCTCAACTAAGTGGGGCGAAGTTTACATTAAAGAGTAATGGAAAGAATACTGAACCTTTTGGAACTCTACAGCAGGCATTTAACAGGAAAACATATTGTGATATTTTTATACATTTATTTTTTGTATTTTCATATGCACTTAAAAACTCATTACTTATCTCAGGGAAAAGGCTTGACACTTGTTGTTCCATGCGCAATCAACAGATAAGACACGGAAACTCCAAAAATACTAATCAGATGTTGGAATAGTAATCTGTTGTTTATGCACAGAACATGTATTCAGCCTTTCTTCTAAGTTAAGTGTAAGGAACCTTTGGTTTCCCTAACTAAAAGGAGAATACCAATTGATTGGGGAGGTCCTGTGTAGAAATAAGTGAGAGAGGTATGGGTATTGCTCCTCCATGTGGGAACTGCAGATGTTGTCACCTAGTTGTTTTTCATCCCAAAGCACTAGGGATGTGAATCGTGTGCCTGATCGTTTTAACGATCGGGTTCGGCTGGGGGGTGGGGGGTGGGGGGAATCTGATCGTTAGAGATGTGAATTGGGATCGGTTCCGATTCCAATTCACATCACTAATTTTTTTTAGTGAGGCCCGCGCTGATAAAAAAAAACCCACCCCGACCCTTTAAAATTACCCCCTTAGCCTCCCCCACTCTCCCAACCTCCCCAAAACTTTTTACACATACCTGGTGGTCCTGGGGGGCTGTGGGGAGCGATCTCCCGTTCCCAGGCCATCAACTGCGCTAAAACAAAATGGTGCTGATGGCCCTTTGCTCTTTCCATGTGACAGGGTGTCCGTGCCATTGGCCGGCCCCTGTCACATGGTAGGAGCCATGTGGCAAGGACCGGCCAATGGCACGGATATCCTGTCACATGGTAAGGGCAAAGGGCCATCGGCGCCATCTTTATGAGTGGCAGCCGATGGCCCGAGAGCGGGAGATCGCTCCCCGCGCCCCTCCCGGACCACCAGGTAATTTTAAAAGGTTTTGGGGGGGGAGATCAGGAGGGTGGGGGAGGCTAAGGGGGTTGGTTTAAAGGGTCGGGTGGGTTTTCTTTTTATTGGGCCATCGGCGCCATTTATATTAGTGGCAGCCAAAATGGAGCCGATGGCCCAAGAGCGGGAGATCGCGCCGGGACCCCCCCCCCCCCCACACTGGACCACCAGGTAATTTAACATTTTGGGGGGGTTCGGGAGGGTGGGGGAGAGTAAGGGATTGGTTTTAAAGGGTCGGTGTGGGTTTAGGGGTTGTTTTGGTGTGCCGGTTTTCCCGCCCTCCCCCCAAATAATTCCTGTGCCCGATTTAACGATTTTTGATGATAAATCGTGGGAATTTGTATTGTATCGCGCACTCTAACAATTTTTGATGATTTAAAAAATATCGACGATTTTTTTAAATAGTCAAAAAACGATTCACATCCCTACAAAGCACCATGTAGCCACATGGATTTTAAGTTTGCATTTTGTTGAAGCAGGAGCTCTCTGCCTCCTGTCTTCCATTTTTCCTAATTTATAGTAAAGGAGTAAGGAAGTTTTGCCATTTAGGAGTCAGCCTCCATTGACGTGTCTATCCTGTGAGAGCCTTGGTACCCCTTCACAGTGGATTGGGGTGTCTGCTGTGTGAAGTCAGGTCATGTGTTAGGGAAGATTCTGGCAGACTTCTATCTCTCCTCGAAAGGCTAAAGCTGACTGGTCACCTGCTACAGAGGAAGAATATTTTTGAATTTACTGTCTTTATGCACTCTCTCTTCTGTTTAGAGGTAAGGAAGTTGCATTGCAACCTTCCTGCTTCTTGCTTGATACTTTTCCCACTTTTTTTTGATTCAGATAATATTTTCATTCTGTTTGGAGTGGATGGCTCTTGGCACCTCAGAATCAGTAAACCAAACCCTTGAGAAATTGAAGTCTTTGATCCTGAGAGAAACAGAAGTGGGCAGAGATTTATTTAAAGGAAGAATCCCAGCAAAGTGCACTACAGGCAAGAAGGATACAAAGTAAAAGTAACAAGAACTTTGTTGCTACTGTATGAAGTATTATCTAATAGGGAATAGATGTTGCGGTTTGTGGACCCTTGGGCTGCCTGCGGATGATAAAGAAATGCTGAGGAGAAGTCCACAGAAGATGTAGTGGCCGGGAGGCGGAACGGAGCCCGGAGACCAACCAGGAGCTTCACCACTGGAAGCTCGAGCTCCCCCCGGGAGAAGCCCGTGAGGAACCGAGCTGCTTGGACTTAGGTGCGGTCTCCCGGAGAGGAAAGTCCAAGGTGGAATCCAGATGTCGCAGTGGAGGCAGAGAAGCAGAACGTATGGGCGGTCCGAAGGTCAGGCCTGGAAGCAGACAGGAACTCCAAAAGACGTACCGAAGTCAGGAACCAGGAAGACAGGCCGAGAAGATCAGGACAAGGCTGGATCAGGAACAAAGGATGGAACTGCAACTTGATGACTCCAGGGAGCGAACCTCATTGCAAGGCACTGGCTTGAAGCTGCAGCTGGGTTTAAATACCTGCCAGCGTCTGACGTCATCCAGGAGGCCAGCCGATGTTTCCCACCACTGCCCCTTTAAATTAAATCCCCTTGTGCGCATGCGCGCCTAAGGGGCGGAGACAGAAAGAACAGCTCAGTGGCATCTCCCTCATGGGTATGCCACCACCAAGAAGGCCTACTAAGGCCCGGGGAGAGCCAGAGGATACTGCGGCATGTGGCGAGGCCCGCGGGAGGTAAGAGCCCAGTCGCCATAACTGCAACTGGGATCGCAACAGTACCCCCCCCCCCCCTCTTATGCCCCCTCCTCGGAGGTCCGGGTTTACCAGGATGGTCCAGATGAAACTGGTGCAAGAGAGACTTGTCCAATATGTTGCTGGCAGGCTCCCATGTATTGTCCTCAGGACCACATCCCTCCCAGGATAATAAATACTCCCACCTGCGATGATGGAATCGCACATCCAATACCTCACGTACTTGGTAAATTATCTCCACTGTTGCATCTATCTCAAGTGGTTCAGATGGTTTCCAATGGAACCTGGAAAGAATTACTGGTTTGAGCAAAGCGACATGGAATACATTGTGAATCCTCAATGTATTTGGGAGCCGTAAGTGGTAAGATACTGCACCCACTCTTTCAGCAACTCGGAATGGCCCAAAGAACTTAGGCGCCAGACGCATCGAAGGTAGGCAAAGGTGAATATTATTCGTGCTTAACCAAACTTTGTCTCCTGGCATAAATACTGGAGCCGGACGATGATGTTTGTCAGCAAACTTCTTAGCTGTGGCAGTGGCATGCTGTAGTCTCACTTGAATTGAGTCCCAGAGACCATGGAGTTGTTGAGCCGACATCTGGGCTGCCGGAGATGGTACAACTACGGGCAGTGGTAACGGTAACTTGGGTTGTCTCCCATAAACAAGCTGGAAGGGAGATCTCCCTGTGGCCGAATGGGTGTGATTATTGTAAGAAAATTTGGCCCATGGTAGTAGGGACAGCCAATTATTTTGTCTCTCTGTCACAAAAGCTCGAAGGTAAGCTTTTAGGGAGCGATTAGTGAGCTCTGCTTGTCCATTACTCTAGGGGTAAAATGGGGAGGTGAAATCTAGGCGAACTTCAAATGTTTTGCACAGAGCCCTCCAATACATTGCTGTAAACTGTGGACCTCTCTCATAAATGATGTGAAGCGGCAGTCCATGAACTGGAAAGATGTGTTCCATAAATAGCTAAGCCAACTCCGGCGCTGAAGGAAGCTTGGATAGCGGAACAAAATGAGACATCTTGGAGAATCAATCCACAGTGACCCAAATGACTGTCTTTCCTTCGGATAACAGAAGATCTATTACAAAGTCCGTGGATACGTGTGTCCATGGCTCCACTGGAATTGGCAATGGTTGCAGGAGTCCCCAAGGACGACCTGATAGGGGCTTCTCTTTGACACAAATCGGGCAGGAGCTTACGTACATTCGGATGTCTTGTCCCATGTGAGGCCACCAGTAGTACTGGGAAAGGAGTTCTAACATCTTTACCCTACCAGGGTGGCCAGCTGTGAGTGTGTGCCAATGAAATAACTTTTTTCCTTAGACGACTGGGAACCACAGTTTTTCCTGCGGGGACTATGTCTGTGCTGGCCACACTAACCTTTACTGGATCTAAGATGTACCAAGGTGGGTTAGCCAATTCTTCAGGCTCTGTAGTATGAGATAATGCATCGGCACATATATTCTTAGTTGCGGGTCTATAACACAGTGAGAAATGGAAGCAACTGAAGAATAGTGACCAGCGGGCCTGTCTGGGGTTCAGACGTTGAGCTCGGCATAAGAATTCCAAATTCTTGTGATCTGTATATACTACAATGGGGTGTAGAGCCCCCTCCAACCACTGTCGCCACTCTTCAAATGCCAACTTGATCGCTAGGAATTCCTTGTCCCTAATGCCATAGTTCCTCTCTGCTATGGAAATCATTTGAGAGAAATAAGAGCAAGGAAGCAACTTCCCATTGTTGGAAACTAGACTGAGGACTGCACCTACTGCAAGATCATAAGAACATAAGATTTTTCGATTTTTAACGATTTTTCACGATATTTTACCCCCCCAAACGGCAACAATACGATTCCCTCCCCCTCCCAGCCGAAATCGATCGTTAAGATGATCGAGGACACGATTCACATCCCTAATAAGAACATAAGAACATAAGAAAATGCCATACTGGGTCAGCCCGTCCATCAAGCCCAGCATCCTGTTTCCAACAGTGGCCAATCCAGGCCATAAGAACCTGGCAAGTACCCAAAAACTAAGTCTATTCCATGTAACCATTGCTAATGGCAGTGGCATCCACTTCCACAACGAAAGTTCGTTGAGGATCTGGGTGATGTAAGCAAGTGTCCAATAGGAAAGCCTTCTTCAAGTCCTCAAACGCAGTGCAGGCCACCAAAGGCCATTCTTTGGCATCAGCTCCTTTCTTGGTGAGAGCTGTGAGGGGTGAAACTCTTTGAGAGTAGTGAGGAATAAACTGCCTATAAAAATTCACAAACCCAAGAAAACGCTGGAGGGCTTTACTTTCCACAAGCTGAGGCCATTCCTAAATGGCGGACACCTTTTCTGGGTCCATATGGAATCCAGTAGATGAAACTATGTAACCCATGAATGGGAGTAACTCCTGCTCAAACAAGCACTTCTTCAATTTTGCAAAGAGACGATTGTCCCTCAAGATCTGTAAGACCTGTCTCATGTGCTGTCGGTGGGTGGACAAGTCCTTGGAGTAGATCAAGACGTCATCCAAATAAACAATGACAGATGTATGTAACATCTCCCAGAGTACCTCATTCATCAGGTTTTGGAAGACTGCTGGGGCATTACATAGCCCGAAGGGCATAACAATATACTCATAGTGTCCGTCCAAGTATTGAAGGCGGTCTTCCACTTGTCCCCGTGGCGGATTTGCACAAGATTGTAAGTCCCATGGAGATCGAGCTTGGTGAAAACCTTGGCCCCCTGTAGCCGATCGAGCAGTTCAGGAATGAGTGGTAATAGGTATCGATCCCATCATGTGATAGCATTAAGTCCTCTATAGTCGATGCAGGGCCTGAGGGAACGGTCCTTCTTTCCAACGAAAAAGAAGCCTGCTCTAGCTGGAGATTTGGAGGGATGGCTAGGTTTTCCTTGATGTATTTTGACATAGCTTGCATCTCAGGGAGAGACAGAGGATAAACTCTCCCCCTGGGTGGCGTTGTACCTGGCGATAACTCAATAGCACAGTCGAATGGCTGGTGCTGGGGTAGAAGTTCCGCCCTCTCTTTGGAATATACATCTGCAAACTCTGTATACTGAGAAGATATTGCAAGTGAACTAGTCATTAAGGCCATACTGGGCTGAGGTAACATCGGGAAGAAGGAGGAAAAACAGTTTGAACTCCAGGCTGCCACTTGTAGGGTATCCCAATGGATAATGGGTGAGTGTTTCTGGAGCGAAGGTATCCCCAACACGATGGGATGGACGGCTCTCTCCAAGACCAGGAAAGAGATCTCCTCCGTATGAAGAATACCGATACGGAGGGTTACTGGAATGGTAGATGCAGAGACACACCCAGGAAGTAATGTGCCCCGAATGGAAGTAATCCGTAATGGTGGATCATGAGGAAGAACCAGAATCTGTAGCTGTTGTACTAAGTCAGACAGGATAAAGTTCCCTCCTGCTCCAGAGTCAATACTCGAGGGTTACTGGGACCGTACATTGAGGAGCAGGGTTGATGTAGCCTAGGGACAGCTCCCCTATGACACCTAGGGTTTTGCGTTTTCTGAACGCTCTCAACACTGGGCCAGGAAGTGGCCCTTGCCACCACAGTAAAGGCAGAGGCCCAGTGTTCGATGTCGTCTCTTCTCCACTGGCTTGAAGCTGCAGCTGGGTTTAAATACCCTGCCAGCGTCTGATGTCATCCGGGAGGCCAGCCGATGTTTCCCGCCACTGTCCCTTTAAATTGAACCCCTTTGCGTGCGTGAGCCTAAGGGGTGGGTACAGAGAGAACAGCTTGGCGGCGTCTCCCTCATGGGGCCGCCGCCACTGAGAAGGCCTACCAAGGCCCGGGGAGAGCCAGAGGATACTGCAGTGTGTGGAGAGGCCCGCGGGAGGTAAGAACCCAGTCACGGAACCCGTGACCGGGATCACAACAGTATAAGTCTGTATAATGTTTTTTTCATGTCCGTTTTGTTTTCGGATTGGGCGTGGGCCATTTCGGTCCACCCTCTGATTGGAATTTATTTTTTGGCAAAATTTTGTTTGCTAAAAAAAAACCCACCCCAAAATCCACCCCAACCCTTCCAATTTCATTAAATATAAAGCCCCCCACCCTCTTTGCCCTTACCATGTGACAGGGGCTGCTGATGCCATTGGACAGACCCTGTCCTCTGCCCCATGGATGACCATCACCATTTTGATTACTGGCAGCCGATGGCCTGGGAGCAGGAAATTGCTCCCAGGCCCCCCACTGGACCACCAGGGACTATGGGTGAGTATTGGGGGAATTGAGAGGGTGGGGGGCTTTATATTTAGTGAAATTGGAAGGGTTGGGAGGTTTTTAGGAAAAGCACACAAAATTTCTTGGGTTTTCCTATCATTGTTTTTTTTTTTTTGCTTCCTAAAATGCAACGAAATAGGAAATATTGTCTTTATTTCCTATTTCATTGCAAATGACTGCATTTCTAATAGGGAGTGAAGTGCCCACCAGGCACTGCCTAATAAATTAAAGTAATTAAAGAGAATTGTGAAAGAGGATCAAACCTGGGACTAAGTTTTGATAAATGATTAGGACTATATATTCTAACTATTTTCAGTGGGGAGACCTGAGAATTAAATTTGGGATTTAAAGAATTGAACTAATTTCAATCTAAAGGAATATTTGAGTTGAAGGAACTGGAGTACAAAATAATTCAGGGTAAATACAGAGCTTCCATCAGAAGTAGAGACTTTGCTAAAGGAGTGGAGTCACAAGTTTATTATGTCTTCCTGCTGTCTTATTATTTACTTACCTGAATTATGAAATGAAATGAAGTATAAAATGCATTCAGTCAGCTAAGTTGGAAACCACCATTCTCATGTGTTTATTAGATGCAGAGACTGTGCTAATTATTAGTGCTGGAACAAAGGACAGATAAAGGCTGTGCTTGCAAAACAGCAGGGTATAAGAACTATTGTTTGCCCCCACAATTGGAATCCTGGGACTCAGAAATAGGGATGTGCAATCCTGGGTCGGAAGACCCAAAAAACAATTGGAATTCTTCTGAAATTTCTGAAAAATGTGTTTTTCGGGTTAGCGCACGCTAACTCCCATTAGTGCCTGCTAACTTTAAAATGTTAGCGTGTACTAACGGGAGTTAGTGCACAGTAATGGGAGTTAGCGTGCACTAACCTGAAAATCGGTTGTCCCCGAAAAAAAAAAGCCCGAACTGCAGGAAAACGAAATTTCTCATGGCGGGCTGAATCCAAAGCCCGAAACGAATATTGTACCCGATGAACATCTCTACTCAGAACTTAAAGGAGAGAATGAGAGACAATGAAAGATTGGCTTGCAGAAAGAGTCCATCTCTTATTTCCTTTTTTTTTATGTGCCTCTGGGTGCCAGGGAAAGGATCCATCCCGCCCTGGGCTTACATAATTAATGAGTTTTTAAGTGTGTATGAAAAAAAAAATCAATGTCTAAAAGTATCACAATCCTTATTAACATTTTCTTCACTTAGTTCTATCTAACAGAGTGTAACCTGAAAC
This sequence comes from Rhinatrema bivittatum, assembly GCF_901001135.1. Classification (NCBI taxonomy): domain Eukaryota; kingdom Metazoa; phylum Chordata; class Amphibia; order Gymnophiona; family Rhinatrematidae; genus Rhinatrema; species Rhinatrema bivittatum. Next base: position 269,129,899 of record NC_042620.1, on the reverse strand, counting down.
AATTGGCACCCCAGATGGGACAATCAAGAAATCAATCAGTACTTTTACCTGTGCTGTAAAGGGATGGGAAAGGGCATAGCTAGTTGGCAAAGCACAGAGATTTAATTCTGAAATCCCTGTGCCTGAGTGATTTATGGCAAGATTTGCAGCTTTGGCAAAGTAGGTGCAAAGTCAGTAAATAGTCTCCTTTTGAGAATGTGCTTGCAGACCTCCTAGATGCTCATTTGCATCCAATTTACAACTATTCAACTTCCCCCCCCCCCCCCCCACAGTTCCTATTTCAACTTTGAATAATTTTTGTTACAGTCAGTTCAAATACTTATTCACTTCAACTTTCTTCCCAGCCTCAAAATGGTTGAAGCAACCCTGATGTGAATGTATAACAGGTAACTGTGATGATTATTTGATTAATTACAATTGGTGTTTCTATGTGACTGTTTATGTATTATGTAGGCAAGTGAGATTCAGAGGAATAGGATGTCAATGTAAAATGCAAAGGCAACAGTGAATTGAGCATATAGTGGGAATAAAGAGGAAGGAGTCTGATTAAATTGTGATTTAATGTATTTTACAGGTAGTGATACTCATCTTCAGTTCGTTATGGGAAATACCCAAAGGAGAGATTATGATACCTCAGACCACCCTTCGGTTTCAAACCCAGACTGGATGTCTTCAATCCCAAGTGAAACATCTCTCACTGATCTCTCCATTCCTGGCACCAGCAATTCTTTGGCTTTTTATGGTGGAAACGCCTATCAGTGCCAGAGCTGGTTTCTCGCGGCACAATATGAAGCTGGGATACGATTTGTTGATATACATTTGGGACATTTTCGCGACAAGCTGCTTTTGTATTTTCGTCATTATTTTCAAAATACATTGTTTGATACTATTTTGAAAGAAACTGCTCATTTCTTAAGATGGCATTTACAGGAAACCATAATTATGCGTATCACACTAGAATGTGGCGATTCCAGTAACAAAGAAAAATTCCATGAAGCAGTAGCCAATTGTATCAAAGATACTGGATCATATTGGTTCTGGACTCAATCTACCATCCCCAAACTTGGTCAAGTAAGAGGAAAGATCGTCATACTGCAGGATTATGAGGGTCCTGTAAATGGAATCCCCTTAAGAAACTTAAATGTAGATGAGCATGCTTTTGTAGCAACAGTATTTGATGTACCTTGGAAATGGTCCCGTGTTCTAAGAAATTTAAATGCAGCTCAGAATCGTGCATATGGTGGAATGTTTCTGACCTTTTCCGCAGGTTCTAGTATGGGAGCTTATCCCTATACAGTGGCAAAACAAATAAACGAAACCCTGTTCTGTTTACTGAATAGCAAGAGAAATCAAAAGACCAGATGGGGAATTATAGCCATGCATTTCCCAGGTTCTCAGATAGTCCAGTTGATTATAAAAAGCAACCATGCTGTCTGATTTTCACAAGATTTTACATGTTTAAAACTGTACTTTAGGTATGTAAGTTGGCTTTTGAAAATTGCTACAATATATGCTTCTGAATTATCAATGTTTTACCACATTAAGTGCACTTAACATGGGTAAATGGCTTTTAAAAATTGCTACAATGGTGTGTTACATTTACATGTGCAAATCCTTTAAAAAATCACCTGATTAGATTTTAGAACTCAGTCAAAATAGTTATTTTCAGTAATGATTTGTAGCATAGAATTTCTGAAAAAAATCATTCAACTGGAGTCCTAGGAATACATCAAGAATATGTAGTAAAGATGTGAATCAGAACCGGAATCGGTTTGGATTCCGGTTCACATGTGATTTTTTTTTTTTCATTGGGCCTGATCGCAGTTTTGTTTATCGGCTGCGCCCGAGCCGATAAACAAAAACCCCATCCCTACCCTTTAAAACTAATACCTTAGCTTCCCCACCCTCCCGACCCCCCCAAAAACTTTTTACAGGTACCTGGTGGTCCAGTGGAGGTCCCTGGAGCGATCTCCTGCTCCCGGGCCGTCAGCTGCCACTAATCAAAAATGGCGCCGATGGCCCTTTGCCCTTACCATGTGACAGGGTATCCGTGCCATTGGCCGGACCCTGTCACATGGAGCACTGGATGGTCCGTGCCATCTTGTGCTCCTACCATGTGACAGGGACTGACCAATGGCACCGGTAGCCCCTGTGACATAGTAAGGGCAAAGGCTATCGGTGCCATTTTGATTACTGGCAGCCGATGGCCCGAGTGCAAGAGATAAGTCCCGGACCCCCGCTGGACCACCAGGGGCTTTTGTCAAGTCTTGGGGGACCCTCCTGACCCCCACAAGACTTGCCAAAAGTCCAGCTTTCAAAAAGGAGATAGAGCAGCTATTAAACTAGAACAAGGGGGAACGCTGACAGTCACTCAGCAATGCATGGTTCGGAGAAATGTATCCTTCAAAGATTCTAATGAAACAGGAGAGTTAGGGCATCCCAACAGAGAGGTTCCAGTAATAGCAAAAGTAGTACATGTGCCTATATGTAAAAAAATCACCAAAGCTAATGATTTCCAAATTATCCCTAGCAACTTAAAAGCAGGTTGTGTTAATACAAACAGAAAACACACTTTGAAATGTCTGTATGCCAATGCCAGAAGTCTAAGAAGTAAGATGGGAGATTTAGAGTGTATAGCAGCAAATGATGAGATTGACATAATTGGCATCACAGAGACTTGGTGAAAGGAAGATAACCAATGGGACAGTGCTATATCAGGGTACAAATCATATCGCAATGATAGGGAGGATCAACTTGGTTGGGGTGTGGCACTTTATGTCCGTGATGGTATAGAGTCCAACAGGATAAAGATCATACAAGAGACTAAATGCTCAGTAGAATCTATATGGGTAGAAATCCCATGTGTGTTGGGTAAGAGTATAGTGATAGGAGTATACTACTGTCCACCTGCACAAAATGGTCAGACAGATGATGAAATGCTAAGAGAAATCAGGGAAGCTAACCAATTTGGCAGTGCCATAATATTGGGAGATTTCAATTACCCCAATATTGACTGGGTAAATGTAAAATCAGGACTGCTAGAGACATAAAGTTCCTGGAGTGTAATAAATGACTGCTTCATGTAGCAATTGGTTCAAGAACCCCCGGGAGGAGCCCGTAGGGACCCGACCACTGGGACTTAGGTGGACCTCGAGAGGTCAGAGTAACGGTGCAAAGGCCAACTGGAGTTTCGCCCTGGAAGCCAGCGGTCCCCCCAGGAGAAGCCCATAGGGACCCGGGCCAATGGGACTTAGGTGGGCCCTTGGAGACGGTAACCTTGAAGGAGTCCTAGGTCGAGTGCCAGAGGATTAATGCTCACCAGTCCGAGGTCGTGTACCAGAGAGTCACCGCTTGCCGATCCGAAGTCAGGAACCAGAGAATCACCACTTGCCAATCTGAAGTCAGGAACCAGAGAATCACCGTAAGCCAATCCGAAGTCAGGAACTAGGAACACCAAGACGAAACAGGAACCAGAGTCCAAGCGTAGGGAACTCACCGAAGCAAGCAAACTAGACAGTGTTGAAGGACGTTGCCAAGTCGAGAAATGGTCAGAGGAAGTCTCCTTATATACTTCCTCTGGCCCTAGAGATAAGAACCAGCGGCAGGCAATTAAAGGGGTGAGGTCCCTTTAACTCTGGAAAAGGGGCGAGGCCTCGCATCCACGCATGGCGGCAGCCATCTTGGATCCGGGCTGCGGAGGAGAGCAGCAGCGGCGGCGCGGGAGGAGCAGGGACGGCTCTGATCACGGCGGCCAGCCCGAGGGCCTGCGCCGCCATGCGGGGGTGCAGAGCTCAGGGCAGGGCAGATGGTCCCGATGCTGCCCTGGTCGTTGGAGGAGGTAGGGGGCCGCGCCCACGGACGGCCGTGGGCGCGGAACACAACATGCAGCTCTAACACTAAACTTTCAAAAGGGAAACTTTGATAAAATGAGGAAAATAGAAAAAAACTGAAAGGTGCAGCTGCAAAGGTTAAAAGTGTTCAACCGGCATGGACATTGTTTAAAAATACAATCCTAGAGGCAAAGTCCATATGTATTCCACACATTAAGGGGTAGATTTTCAAACTATGCGAATAGGCCTACTTTTGCTGGCGCATCAGGCGCAAGCAAAAGTACGCTTGATTTTAGTAGATACGCGCGGAGCCGCGCGTATCCACTAAAATCCTGGATCGGCGCGCGCAAGGCTATCAATTCTGTATAGCTGGCGCGCGCCGAGCCGCGCAGCCTACCCCCATTCCCTCCAAGGCCGCTCCGAAATCGGAGCGGCCTCGGAGGGAACTTCCTTTTGCCCTCCCCTCATCTTCCCCTCCCTTCCCCTACCTAACCCACCCACCCGGCCCTGTCTAAGCCCCCCCCTTACCTTTGTCGGGGGATTTACGCCTCCCAGAGGGAGGCATAAATCCCCGCGCGTCAGCGGGCCTCCTGCGCGCCGGGACGCGACCTGGGGGCGGGTCCGGAGGGCGCGGCCACGCCCCCGGACCGCCCCGGGCCGTAACCACGCCTCCGGGCCCGCCCCCGAAACGCTCCCGGCACGCCCCCTAAACGACGCACGGTTCAGGCCCGCCCCCGACACGCCCCCGACACGCCCCCCTCGGAGAACCCCGGGACTTACGCGAGTCCCGGGGCTCTGCGCGCGCCGGTAGGCCTATGTAAAATAGGCTTACCGGCGCGCAGGGCCCTGCTCGCCTAAATCCGCCCGGTTTTGGGCGGATTTAGGCGAGCAGGGCTCTGAAAATCCGCCCCTAAGAAAGGTGTAAGGAAGGCAAAACGATTACCATCATGGTTAAAAGGTGAGGTGAAGGAGGCTATTTTAGCCAAAAAAAAATCCTTCAAAAATTGGAAGAAGGATCCATCTGAAGAAAATAGGATAAAACATAAGTATTGCCAAGTTAAATGTAAAACATTGATAAGACAGGCAAAGAGAGAATTTGAAATGAAGTTGGCCACAGAGGCAAAAAACTCATAAAAAAACTTTTTTTAATTTATTGAAGCAAGAAACCTGTGAGGGAGTTGGTTGAACCATTAGATGACCGAGGGGTTAAAGGGGCTTTTAGGGAAGATAAGGCCATTGCAGACTAAATGAATTCTTTGCTTCCGTGTTTACTAATGAGGATGTTGGGGAGATATCAGTTCCTGAGATGGTTTTCAGGGGTGATGAGTCAGACGAACTGAACGAAATAACTGTGAACCTGGAAGATATAGTAGGCCAGATTGACAAACTAAAGAGTGGCAAATCACCTGGACCGGATGGTATGCACCCTAGGATACTGAAGGAACTAAAAAATGAAATTTCTGATCTATTAGTTAAAATTTGTAACCTATCATTAAAATCAACCATTGTACCTGAAGACTGGAGGGTGACCAATATAATCCCAATATTTAAAAAAGGCACCAGGGGCGATCCGGGTAACTATAAACCAGTGAGCCTGACTTCAGGCTGGGAAAAATAGTGGAAACTATTCTCAAGTTCAAAATTGTAGAGCATATAGAAAGCATATAGACTGATAATGAAACACAGTCAACATGGATTTACCCAAGGGAAGTCTTGCCTAACAAATCTGCTTCATTTTTTTGAAGGCGTTAATAAACATGTGAATAAAGGTGAACCAGTAGATGTAGTGTATTTGGATTTTTAGAAGATGTTTGACAAAGACCCTCATGAGAGGGTTCTAAGAAAACTAAAAAGTCATGGGATAGGAGGCAATTTCCTTTCGTGGATTGCAAACTGGTTAAAAGACAGGAAACAGAGAGTAGGATTAAATGGTCAATTTTATCAGTGGAAAAGGGTAAACAGTGGAATGCCTCAGGGATCTGTACTTGGACAAGTGCTTTTCAATATATATACAAATGATCTAGAAAGCAATATGACGAGTGAGGTTATCAAATTTGCGGATGATACAAAATTATTCAGAGTAGTTAAATCACAAGCTGATTGTGATACATTACAGGAGGACCTTGCAAGACTGGAAGATTGGGCATCCAAATGGCAGATGAAATTTAATTTGGACAAGTGCAAGGTGTTGCATATAGGGAAAAATAACCCTTGCTGTAGTTACACGATGTTAGGTTCCATATTAGGAACTACCACCCAGGAAAAAGATCTAGGCATCATAGTGGATAATACTTTAAAATCATCGGCTCAGAGTGTCGCAGCAGTCAAAAAAGCAAACAGAATGTTAGGAATTATTAGGAAGGGAATAGTTAATAAAACGGAAAATGTCATAATACCTCTATATTGCTCCATGGTGAAAATGCACCTTGAATACTGTGTACAATTCTGGTCGCCGCACCTCAAAAAACATATAGTTGTGATGGAGAAGGTACAGAGAAGGGCAACCAAAATGATAAAGGGGATGGAACAGCTCTCCTATAAGGAAAGGCTGAAGAGGTTGGGGCTGTTCAGCTTGGAGAAGGGGCGGCTGAGGGGGGATATGATAGAGGTCTTTAAGATCATGAGAGGTCTTGAACGAGTAGATGAGAATCAGTTATTTACACTTTCGAATAATAGAAGGACTAGGGGGCATTCCATGAATTTAGCAAGTAACACATTTAAGACTAATCGGAGAAAATTCTTTTTCACTCAACGCACAATAAAGCTCTGGAATTTGTTGCCAGAGGATGTGGTTAGTGCAGTTAGTGTAGTTGGGTTTAAAAAAGGTTTGGATAAGTTCTTGTAGAAATCCATTAACGGCTATTAATCAAGTTTACTTAGGGAATAGCCACTGCTATTGATTGCATCAGTAGCATGGGATCTTCTTAGTGTTTGGGTAATTGCCAGGTTCATGTGGCCTGGTTTGGCCTCTGTTGGAAACAGGATGCTGGGCTTGATGGACCCTTGGTCTGACCCAGCATGGCAATTTCTTATGTTCTTATGGAGTTTTTTGGTCTATAAAACGAGACCAGATGTTTATATGCAGAAACCAATTTTATGGATAAACAAACTGTTCCTCACAATAAGAATCATAAAGGTCAGCTAAATTGGGGGCCAAGGATGATCCTATAGCATTGCCATTCTCTGGGAGATAATCTCACTGCTGAAACATGAAAAATTTGTTATACAGAACAAGGTGTACCGACTCTAAAATAAACTGAGATGGTATACGTTGTGAAAGGGTCCTTTTCTGTAACACTTCCACTATGGTGTCATATGGCATTGATGGTGGTAGATTGGAATACAAATATTCTATGTCTAAAGATACCAATAAAATTCCTTGACAAGAACCTGTAAATAACTTTATTTTCTTAAGTCTGTCAAGAATCTTAATATAAGACCAAATGGATGGTACCTCTGATTTTAAAAACTGGTCTATAATTAGTGACAGTGGTTCAATCAGGGAACTATTACCAGAATATAGCCGGCTAAGTTAAGGGCATTCTGGGGGAAGTAGCTGGGAGGAGTTTAGTTAGGGGGTCATTTATTGCGTGCAATAAGCCTGTATCGCATGCAAAAAGGCCCTTTTGGGTTTTTTTTTAATGTGTCCTTTCTCACCCCTCCCCCAAAATATGATAATAAAACCACACGAAATTCATAGGTTTTCTTATTGTTTCGTCGCCCCCCCCCCCCCAAAACACAACCAAATAGAAAATATCATCTCTATTTCCTATTTCGTTGCAAACCAATGCACATCCCTATTACGCCGCATGATTTAACTATCACGAACAGTTTTGGATTACAAATTAAACACAGTTATGCCCAATGGTCTTAATGAGGAATTGGATTGGTCATCATTAATGAGTGGGTAAAACATCTCCTTCTATTGGTTGCTTTTGAATTCAAAGGTGCAGTATAAGTGTCAGTTGGATTAAGATTTGGTTAGTACCCGTCTATTCTAAGCAAGTTAAATGGAAGGAAGTAAGAGATTGCGTTTCCCCTAATGAAGGAAACAAAGATTTTGAAACATGGCTGTGTCGGGAGGTCCTTCACGTGGGATGAAAGATCATTCAAGCTAAGCACGGGAAGATTTTCTAACATGTTTAAGATTGAGTAAGTGATTGAAAGTTCAAAGAAGTGAAAAGAATTGATTTCTGCACAAGAATACATCACCTTATATATATATATAAACAAAAGTAAAAAAGTATTCAAGTTGTCACTAGTGGGATTTTCTGGCTTTTTATAAGAGAGAGAGGTGGTATATTAATGATTATGTAAAACAACTAGAGATGTGAATCGTGTGATCGATCGTCTTAACGATCGATTTCGGCTGGGAGGGGGAGGGAATCGGATCGTCGCAGTTTGGGTTTTTTAAATATCGTGTAAATCGTGTAAATCATGTAAATCGAAAACCGGCACACTAAAACATCCCTAAAACCCACCCCGACCCTTTAAAATAAATCCCCCACCCTCCCGAACCCCCCCAAAATGCCTTAAATTACCTGGGGTCCAGTGGGGGGGAGGGGAAGGGGGAGGGCGGGAAAACCGGCACACTAAAACAACCCTAAAACCCACCCCGACCCTTTAAAATAAATCCCCCACCCTCCCGAACCCCCCCAAAATGCCTTAAATTACCTGGGATCCAGAGGAAGGGTCCCGGTGTGATCTTTTACTCTCGGACCACCGTGCGTTGTAGAAATGGTGCCGGCGCCATTTTGCGCAAAATGGCGCCGGCCGTATGGCAACACGATTCGACTGCAGGAGGTCGTTCCGGACTCCCGCTGGACTTTTGGCAAGTCTTGTGGGGGTCAGGAGGCCCCCCCAAGCTGGCTAAAAGTCCCTGGGGGTCCAGCGGGGGTCCGGAATGACCTCCTGCAGTCGAATCGTTTTTCCATACGGAAAAACGATTCGCGGTAGGAGATCGTTCCGGACCCCTGCTGGACTTTTGGCAAGTCTTGTGGGGGTCAGGAGGCCCCACCAAGCTGGCCAAAAGTCCCTGGGGGTCCTGCGGGGGTCCGGGAGTGATCTCCTACGCTCCTGACGTTGGGGGACAAAAAAACAAAATGGCGCCGGCGCTACCTTTGACCTGTCAGGTCAAAGGTAGCGCCGGCGCCATTTCTACAATGCACGGAGGTCCGAGAGTAAAAGATCACACCGGGACCCTTCCTCTGGACCCCAGGTAATTTAATTTATCATATTTTGGGGGGGTTCGGGAGGGTGGGGGATTTATTTTAAAGGGTCGGGGTGGGTTTTAGGGTTGTTTTAGTGTGCCGGTTTTCCCGCCCTCCCCCTTCCCCTCCCCCTTCCCCTCCCCCTTCCCCCGATTTACGATTTTTTGACGATAAATCGGGGGAATTGTTATTGTATAGCGGCTCTAACGATTTTTGACGATTTAAAATATATCGGACGATATTTTAAATCGTCAAAAAACGATTCACATCCCTAAAAACAACCAGATGAGTAGGTTAAGGGGTCAAAATATGAAACTACCACATTCCCTCTCTATAATTTTTGAAAAAATTTTCAAAAACATTTTTTTTGATTGTTAGACTGTTTTTTGCACAGAAGGTTTACATCCCGGTATGTTAAGAAATATCAGGGGGTTGGCATGAATACAGTTGGTACATCTTCATGCAGTCAGGAATTCATGACTGCTTCCAGGAAGGACACATCACCAGTGGCTGGTTTCTAGGTAGGAATACACCCATGACAACCACCACACACCTACTCACCCCTTTTTATTGTCTCCCTGACAGCAGAGACCCTGGAGGACTACTCTGACCTTCTCTGGATAACTGTCTCGCTGCCCAACCCTAGTATATGTAAACTCTGCTCTTATCTGCTTTCCCTGGGATAAGCAGCATGGAATCTATCTACCCTTTAGTATCCTGCCAGGTATTTGTGACCTGGATTGGCCACTGTTAGAAACAGGATACAGGGCTTGATTTGCCCAGTATGACAAATTTAATCTAATTAATTAATCTATTTATTTATTTGTTTGTTTGTTTCGCAGTTCCTTTAAACAGATAAAACAGAAGACAAATCTGATCAAAGCGATGTACATTATAATATAAAACAAAGTAAAACTTAAAAATAGAACACAACTGTATACAACAATAAATATCTCATGGCTGCAACCCCCAGCAAAAACTAGCACCCACCCCAAAAACGTTATTAAAATAACCAGGCTTTGACTTTGTTTCTAAAAGCCAGATAGATTTTTTGAAGTCTCACTTCCTGAGGGATAAGCAGATAAGCATGCACAAGGGTAAAAAACGTGTTTCATTTTCTGGTTTGTTTTGGGAATTTTTTTCCACATGAATTTCGAGTCCTTTAATGTTTGCTTTGCTTTTTTTACTTATTGATTAATTGATTGATTTAAAATAAACAAAACAAAGATTAAAAAATCAAACAAAAAAAGGAAAAGGAGCATCCCAAGGCATCCAGACCCTACCACCCATCCCTCTCAGCCAGAAGAAACCTGGGCCCAGGATCCTCTCCAGTCCCTACTTACTTGGTCCAGTGGGGATCCTCTGGTGAGGCTTAGGCCGTAGTAGATCTCCATGACCTCACACTGGGCTCTATAGAAGGCCAAGACTTGGAGGCCTGGTCCGGACACCTTGGCTTAGGCCTGTCGCCAGGGCCTAAACTGGATATCAGGGCTTGGTTCAAGCAAGGCCCAATGCCAGGTCCCAATGCATGGGCCTTGGCCTAAGCCAGTGAACAGCCCAGGACCAATGCTGCAGCCCAGTCCGGAGACCAAGTTTCGATACCAGGACCTCAGTCATACTCAGGCCTGACACTGGTGCTCAGCCCAGAAGCTAGGTCTCGACACCTGGGCCTCGGCCCAGGGTCAGGTCCAAGCTTAGAGATCAGGCCTTGGAGCTCATCTTGATGTGCATTTTTTCTTATTATTTGTTCTTTAACTGACACGGTCTGCTAGAGGCGCGCTGGAGTTATTTAACTCCATCGCATTCTTCCCAGTGGAAGGTGCCATCTTGATGCATGGCAACGTAATTCAACTGTCCACTGGGAAGGATGTGCCCAGCAGACTGCGACCCCAACAGACTGCTCACTAACAACTGTTAGTGCACAGTAATTTCCAGTAGTGTATACTGCGCATTAATGCGCACGAATTTAGATGCTCATGTGCTAGATATGCACTCAACTAGGCGGAAATCTGGACACTCGTGCGCCCAGAAAGCCACCTAACTAATTATAAATCTTTGCCATTTGGGGTGCTGTTATAGGCACTCTGCTGGCCACCTATTTGGCAGCTCGAGTGCGGCGGATACAGGCACTCAGTCAGGTACAAATCTGGATGATCGGGGACCCAGAAAGACACTTAGGTAATTACCCATCTGGACACTCACGAACATGTATGCATGTTCAGTAAAAAAAATGACCCTGCAATGTATTTTTAATTTTTTATTCTTTTGAATAACTCTGTATTACTGCACACTAGTAACAACTGGTAGTGTGCAGTAATACCCGTTCATACCATGCAATAATTCCCATTAGTGCACAGGACCTCTGTATTATGGTGTACTAACAACTGTTAGCATACAGATATTCCTGTCACTGTGCAGTAACTCCCAGTGCCTGATAACACCAAGAGGTCAAATTCCTAGCGCATATTTTGAATTTGCCAATCCCTGTGCATTTTAGAAAGTGGGGTCCTGGTATTTTGGAATATATATGTGCACACCACACACATGCTTTTAATTTTTCAATCCTGCTTCATTTCTTTATGAGAGATACATGGTAATTGGCAATTTTTGAATTGGCCAATTATATTGTTTATTTCCCCTCCTACTCTTATTCAATAGCTATATAATAAGGGATTCTCTGCTTGTGTGCTGCTTTGTATTGTGGGGTTTGAGAAAAAAACAGCAGCTATTCATTCAATTCATTTGATTTTCTAGAGCAGAAAAATTATATTTATATCAATCAATCAGTGTTAGTTGCAGCTGATGATTGATTTACTATAGCAGTCTTGAGGTGTAGCTAGCTAGCTTGCTAATAGGCCTTAGTAGCCAGTCACTGAAGCAGTAGCCTAGCCTAGCCACCAGTGACACACCACCAGTGCTTGTAAGGTAGGTGCTTTCTGTGCAATTCAGTAATACTGATGATCTCTCTGATCTGTGATCTCAGTGAGTGAGTGCTGCAGAGACTCAGTGCAAAGTTAATATATTTCAGGTATTAGTGTGCTGGGCTGGAGGTGCTAGTAGTAACCTAGTCAAGTAGCCACTCACTATCTCTATCTAACTTGTTATTATCCTATCCTCTTTCCTGTGGCCTAGGCTCTACAATCTGTCAAGTTGCTACTGATATGAGTAATATCCACATCTGGACCAATAACATCAGTGCCAAATTTTCAAATTTAATAAAACATTTTAAGGGCAGTGAAAGAACTAGAGCGGCAACTCAAGTGCTCTTGTACAGTAACAGGAAGACACATACACATGTCCCATCAGTGAGTGACATCTCCTTTTGACAATATTAGTGTTGCACTTGTTGCTTTGATTGTGTCTGGCTGGCAGGCAAGCCAAGCAGGCAGACAGTACAGCATTGGTCATTCAGTGACTCACTGGTGCTCTCAGTGAGAGCCACCTGTCCACTTTTACTAACTGTGTGTGTGTGTGTGTGTGTGTGTGTATGTGTGTGTGTGCAGCCAACTTGAGTATTGACCTTAGAGCCAGTCTCTGTACTATTGTGCTGTGTGCATGTGACTGAAGTACAGTGGCAGATGGGTGATCTGATCTCAATGAGTGAGTGCTGCTGCTACACACTTCAGTAATATCTCTGTCAGCTGTGCACTAGACTGGAGTTGATTTAATTTTCAACACTAGTGATAGCACCATTTAATTAATTTATACCTAGCCAATAGCCACACACTAAAACCACTGATTTATATTTCTATAAATTCAAGTGAAGAGCAGAACTCCTTCTGCATTTTTTTCTTTAAAGCTGCCTGTGACACACACACTCGTGGCAGACTAGCAGTAGCAGGCAAGGTAGCCACTTTTCTCTCTCTGTTTGTGTGTGTGTGTGAGTGAGCTGCCTGTATATTGCCCTAGTGTTTCTCTATTTCCAGTGTGTCCACAGTCAGTCTGCCCAGTCGATACAGTCTAAGTAAAAATATAAGATTCAGATTTGCTTGCTAATCATTTGTTGATCTGGTGGTGGGAGTGACACACACATACTGGGGCGGATTTTAAAAGCCCTGCGCGTGTAAATCCTTCCGGATTTACGCGCGCAGGGCACTCATGCGCCGGCGCACCTATTTTGCATAGGACGCCGGTGCGCGTAAAGCCCCGGGACGCACGTAAGTCCCGGGGCTTCGTAAAAGGGACGGGGAGGGGGGCGTGTCCGGGGCGTGTCCGAAAACCGTGGGCATGTCCTGGGGGCGTGTCCGGGGTCAGGGGGCGGTCCGAGGCGGGTCCGGGGGCGTGGCAAGGCTTCGGGGGCGGGCCGGGAGGGCGGTCCCAAGTCCCCCGGCACTGCGGCCTGTGCCGGGGGCTGACGAGGCGGCGCACACAAGTTACGCCTGCTTCAAGCAGGCGTAACTTGTACAACAAAGGTAGGGGGGATTTAGGTAGGACTGGGGGGAGGGTTAGATAGGGGAAGGGAGGGGAAGGTGGGGGGATGCGGAAGGAAAGTTCCCTCTGAGGCCGCGCTGATTTCGGAGCGGCCTCGGAGGGAACGGAGGCAGGCTGCGCGGCTCGGCGCGCACAGGCTGCTGATTTTGCGCAGCCTTGCGTGCGCCGACCCCAGATTTTAAAAGATACGCGTGGCAACGCGTGTATCTTTTAAAATCTGGCTTACTTTTGTTCGCGCCGGTTGCGCGAACAAAAGTACGCGCGCGCATATTTTTTAAGATCTACCCCACTGTGTTTTTTGGTAGCTAAGTAAACTAGTAGTATATTTAAAAAATAACTACTAGTAGTAGTCTTTTACTACTGCTATAGCACTGCTGTGCCAGCTATCTTTCTAAGGTGTGTGCTTGCTTGTTATTATCTATCCTATCCTCTGTCCTGTGGCCTGTGCTCTGCAATCTGTCCAGTTGCCACAGGTCTGAGGCAACTGGACCAGTTGCATCAGTGCCAGATTTTCAAATTTTTTTTTTTTTTTTAATTATATCTTTATTGTGATTTTCACATATTTTAGTAAGACAAAACTTACAACGGAAAAGAGATATAGCCATTTGTAATTATATACATTTACATGTACAACAATCACTATCATGGCTTAATCTTAATATAAGAAATTGAGGAGATAAATTCTAGGAGTAATTTATATAGGTATTTCAAATATCTAACAATAATCAGCTGTTCTATAGAGACTGTTATCTATTTTCTAGATCCCTCTTAGTGTACACTAGGGGATATTACAGAAATCACCCTAGCATTAACAAATGACTGAGTTGCTCTGGATATAAAAATACAAAACATTCCTCTTTTTGCTTCACTACGCATTTGCTAGGATATCTTAATACAAAAGAAAATCCTAAACTCTTAACCTGTGCTCTTAAGATCAAAAATTCCCTTCTCCTTTGCTGCGTTGAACGCGCAAGGTCCGGGTAGATTCTCACCCCTGCTCCATAAAATGGAGTAGCGATGTTTTTAAAGAAATTTTTCATAACATTACAATACCCATGTCACGCACATTTGAAAAGGTAACAAGAAGAGTTGCTCTATCACATAATTCCATTGAGGAATCCTCCAGATATCCAGTTAAATTTTCCATAATCTCAGCCTGATTTTGAGTTTGAATATTAATTTTTTGTGGGGTTTTCAAGAAATAGTGTTTTATGACACAAGGTAATCCTTGTTCATTAAACTTTAAATTTTCAAGGAAATATTTTTTTAAAATCATATCAATTGTTTGACCCACTACTCTTGGGAAATTTATAAATCTAAGGTTGAGGTGTTTGGAATAATTTTCCAGGTACTCAATTCTCCGTGAAGCAATTGTAACGTCTTTAACTAACTTTAATTGAATGCTGGAATTGTTTTCAATAACAGCTTCAATTTTATTTAATCTAGAATCATTTTTTTCAGTTTTTTCTTCTATTGCTACCATTTTATTATCCAAGTTATCAACATTTGCATTCGTCTCAAATAGAGCTTTACTCAAGCCCGCTAGTAAGTCCCATAATGAGTCCAGAGTTACATTCGCTGGCTTAATTGTTGTTACATACTGGGTAATTTTACCCGTTTTTCCTGCCAGCTTTCCTCCCATCGTCACCAGCTTCCCCTTACTTCCTCCTGTCCCCTGTTCAGGGGTCAATGATAACATACCCGCTGTGGGGGCAACAGCTGCTACTCCTCCCACAGCGCCTTCAGGAGATTCTGGTAGGCTGGGAAGCTCACTCCCGTGCTCCACTCCAACCATTGTACCTAAAGCCCCTTCGGCTCTCTGGTCACTGGTTAACGCGGGGGAGTCAATGGGGGACACCATTATTGGGCATCGAGGATCAGGAGGAGACAGAGTCACATCCCCAGACGGTGACAAAGCTCCCACCTCTACCACCGTAGCGGGGAAAGTCTCCTCAGTTGCAGTCTCAAAAGCAGGAGCATATGCTGTAATCAAACATTGATTCGGAATTGGGGTTGGTTCAGAGGGGTGGACCCGAACCCTCCCCTTTCTTTTCGGAGGCATACTTAACACGATAGTACTTTAAAACGTTTTACTCACTGCCTTCCAGCTTATCTTTCTCCTCCTGACGAGCTGTGTTGGTTTTCTAAGTCCTTCCCCTCCGTACCTCCGTCCCAATCCGGACTAAGCCAGACCAAGTCGGCGCGCCCTTTGTGTGCGCGCGGCTTGGCGGCACGCCGGCGTCGACGGGCGCCGCTCTGAGGCCGATTTTATGGGCCCTCGTCCCCTTTCTCTGACGTCAGGGGGCTCGGAGGTGGAGCTCTGGGTCCGCAGGAAATGGCAGCGTTCAAACAAAGCAGCAACGCTGCGAGATGGATTCTCTGCTCACCAGATTGGTCTTGAGTCCAGCACAGCCGCCAGATTTTCAAATTTAATCAAACATTTTAAGAGCAGTGAGAGGACTAGAACAGCAGCTAGTGCTCTTGTATTGTATTAGGATCATGGATACACATCACATCGGTGAGTGACATCACATTTTGATGATATTAGTGTTGCACTTGTGGCTTTGACTGTGACTGGCTGGCAGGCAAGCTAAGAAGGCAGACAGTACAGCACTGAGCATTCATTGACTCACTGGTGGTCACAGTGCGTGCCACCTGTCCACTTTTACTAACTCTCAGGCTGATACAGTACAGTGCGCTCCGGTGGAGCGCACTGTTAACCTGCATTTGAACCCGCGTTTTCGACGCGCTAGCTTTACCCCTTATTCAGTAAGGGGGTAAAGTACTTGATAAGGCAACAAAATGAGAATTAGAAGCCAAAATGTCCCAATTTTTTTAATTCTTTATTCTGGAAATAAATATCTTTAAAAAGCCCGACTTTGGCCGAGTTTTGCCCTCTCAGAATGGGGCTGCGTCAGGGGCTACAACACGGGCTACAACACACAAACAAGTATATAAACAATTAAATAAAATAAATCATAAACACACATAAACATCAGACATATAAATGGTAACATATAAATTTGAAACATAAAAATAGATGTATGCAATGTATATCTAGAAAACAGCTGTGCAAATATGTAAGGACATTACCTCTGCTTCATATAATAGGAATTCTCAATTGATTTCATACAGTATATTGAGAAGTATCACTGGAAGTGTAAAAAATACACAATGAAAAATAGTTTAATTTTAAAGAAATATAGGGAGATAAAAATATATGAAAAATGTGAGTTGAATAAGGTAACAAATACCTCTGGATAAAGGTTCCAATAAGTATGGTGCTGTAGTGAATATTGTTGAGTTTGATTACCATACATTAATGGACAATTCAACAGCACACAATATCTGAAACGTGATTGAAATGATAATTTAAAAAAATGCAACAAGAGCAATGTCTCTGCTGGATAGTGGTAAATGTACTAACTAAAAACTACAGTGAATGTATTTAAGTCACATAAAAATATATACTAGCAACTAAAACCTCCGGAGATGAAATTAATAACAAGATTAGATCTCATAATTCCAACATATAAAACTTTGCTATCGCCGAAATTTAACTTCAATGTAACTCCTTATAACACGAACACAATTGGCGGCGTATCTGTTAACAAAGAAGACCTCCGGAATTAAATATTTACATCATCTTTAAAGTCAAAATAAAATACTATTCACTCTTTCAATATACAAGCTAGTGGAACCATGTAAGCAAATAAAAAAACACAGATATCATGCTTTTTTTTCAAAAAACTCAGATCCCACATTATTTTATAACTCAAGAATTGTACACAGTATTCAAGGTGCGGTCTCTCCATGGAGCGATACAGAGGCATTATGACATTTTTCGTTTTATTCACCATTCCCTTTCTAATAATTCCCAACATTCTGTTTGCTTTTTTGACTGCTGCAGCACACTGAACTGACGATTTCAATGGGTTATCCACTATGACACCTAAATCTCTTTCTTGGGTTGTAGCACCTAATATGGAACCCAACATTGTGTAATTATAGCAAGGGTTATTTTTCCCTATATGCATCACC
The DNA here is from genome assembly GCF_901001135.1 of Rhinatrema bivittatum. NCBI lineage: Eukaryota > Metazoa > Chordata > Amphibia > Gymnophiona > Rhinatrematidae > Rhinatrema > Rhinatrema bivittatum. The sequence continues at coordinate 269,112,387 of NC_042620.1, read as the reverse complement.
TTGCACTTATCCACATTAAATTTCATCTGCCATTTGGATGCCCAATTTTCCAGTCTCACAAGGTCTTCCTGCAATTTATCACAATCTGCTTGTGATTTAACTACTCTGAACAATTTTGTGTCATCTGCAAATTTGATTATCTCACTCGTCGTATTTCTTTCAAGATCATTTATAAATATATTGAAAAGTAAGGGTCCCAATACAGATCCCTGAGGCACTCCACTGCCCACTCCCTTCCACTGAGAAAATTGTCCATTTAATCCTACTCTCTGTTTCCTGTCTTTTAGCCAGTTTGCAATCCACGAAAGGACATTGCCACCTATCCCATGACTTTTTACTTTTCCTAGAAGCCTCTCATGAGGAACTTTGTCAAACGCCTTCTGAAAATCCAAGAATACTATATCTACCAGTTCACCTTTATCTACATGTTTATTAACTCCTTCAAAAAAGTGAAGCAGATTTGTGAGGCAAGACTTGCCCTGGGTAAAGCCATGCTGACTTTGTTCCATTAAACCATGTCTTTCTATATGTTCTGTGATTTGATGTTTAGAACACTTTCCACTATTTTTCCTGGCCCTGAAGTCAGGCTAACTGGTCTGTAGTTTCACTGATCGCCCCTGGAGCCCTTTTTAAATATTGGGGTTACATTTGCTATCTTCCAGTCTTCAGGTACAATGGATGATTTTAATGATAAGTTACAAATTTTTACTAATAGGTCTGAAATTTCATTTTTTAGTTCCTTCGGAACTCTGGGGGTGTATACCATCAAGTCCAAGTGATTTACTGCTCTTCAGTTTGTCAATCAGGTCTCCCACATCTTCTAGGTCCACTGTGATTTGGTTCAGTCCATCTGAATCATTACCCATGAAAACCTTCTCCGATACGGGTACCTCCCAACATCCTCTTCAGTAAACACCGAAGCAAAGAAATCATTTAATCTTTCCATGATGGCCTTATCTTCTCTAAGTGCCCCTTTAACCCCTCAATCATCTAACAGTCCAACTGGCTCACTCACAGGCTTTCTGCTTCAGATATATTTTTAAAAGTTTTACTGTGAGTTTTTGCTTCTATGGCCAACATTTTTCAAATTCTTTCTTAGCCTGTCTTATCAATGTCTTACATTTAACTTGCCAGTGTTTATGCTTTATCCTATTTTCTTCTGTTGGATCCTTCTTCCAATTTTTGAATGAAGATCTTTTGGCTAAAATAGCTTCTTTCACCTCCCCTTTTAACTATGTTGATAATCGTTTTGCCTTCTTTCCACCTTTCTTAATGTGTGGAATACATCTGGACTGTGCTTCTAGAATTGTATTTTTTAACAATGACCATACCTCTTGCACATTACTTTTGTAGCTGCTCCTTTCAGTTTTTTTCTAACAATTTTTCTCATTTTATCAAAGTTTCCCTTTTGAAAGGCACTTACAGTGAGAAATAGCAGAGGCAGACATGATCTGAAGGAAAGGAAATAAGTACGTATGTAAATAAAAAAATTAATTCTGCTAACTTCTTGTATTCAGACAAGAACTCGGATTACACTTCAGAATATGATTCGCTATATAGAGCGGCACACAACCTCTCACAACACTGTCTCATTGTAGCTGAATAGCCTAGACAAGTATGTACCTGTCGCAAGTCTCCAAGGTCTTCCCCCAGCCCTCCCCACTCGAGGGAGGTTTGTTCTCAACCAATAGGAGAGCACTAGTGCTTCCCTCGATCCAGGCTCAAACCAGCCTAGAGTGGTTGCATTAAGGGGGTCATTTATCAAAGTGCTATATGGGGTAACATCAAGCTAAGTTGAGAGAACATTGCACAAATCTAATCTTGGGTGAGTTTCCTCACTCTGAAGTCATCAAATCTTCACAAGAGTGTACTGTTTCTGTTCGTCGAGGACGCCTCATAAAGAGGTATAAATACCTACCTAGTATGAGGGCCTTCTACTAGTCTCTCTCTCTCCCTCTCCTTCTCTCTTCTTCTTCTTTCTCTCTCTCTCTCCCTCTCCCTCCCTCTCCCCACCCCCCCAGTGGTAGTAGGCTATGTTCTGTCTCCCCCCCCCAGTGGTAGTAAGCTATGCTCTGTATCCCCTAGCAGCTTAAAATACTGAAAACGCTATTTTGCAAGAAAATCTCTGCCCCCCCTCCCCCCCAGTGGTCGTAGGTAGGAATTACAACAGTTCTGGCATTGACTGTAAAGTGCGAAAAAGTTATCGCAGTTTGTGGTAATACCTATTCAAGCGCTAAGATAAATGCACTGCAATAACAGCCTGTTACCATCAAACATGCCCCTTTTGCTATCGCATGCGATATTTAGTGCATTTTGAGAAATCCAGGCCTAAGATAGGCTGAGGAGAAAAAAAACTTGACGTGATAGAAGAAAACTAACTGCAGTTTTGAAATCAGCGTGCCTATTTAAATCTAAAACAGCTGAAAAATCGAACTCAACAGGAATTATGTTAAAAAATTGTTCCCCATCCCATAAGAACTCAGGAATATTTGAAAAGTTCAAAAGTCCATTTTTGCAGTTTGCATATAGCTTATGCAAGCAATTCAGGAAAAATGAAAGCTTCACAAGCAGCAAATCTCTGCTGTTTGGAGTAGCCTGCACATCACATAAAATTTCTCTGTAGAGAGAGGGGGAAAAAAACCATTAGGTGTGCAAAATATAGTGCCATGCATAATACATCACGTCTTAACAATTTCCTATGAAAAGATGCTGAAGTAGAAATTCATTGTGAGAATGCAAGAACCCAATTGCACTGGTACAATTTCTGATATTTTGTATAAGGGCCTGTGACAGTTCTCACTCTCTCCAACTTGCCTGTGTATTATAGGGCAGGGCCCCTCTTTGGGAGAATACTCAGGATCAGGTATAGTTGAAAGATACTGGATGAGGGTACAGATGAAGTGGGACAGTGCATTGGACCATCACATGACAATCCCTGTTCAAGTGTCCTTGGTTGTGACAGTTAAAACAAATGGATTTCCTTTTTATTATTTCTATTTAGAGGACCTCCAATTCCTCCATTTGGTTCTCCCTTCCAATCCCCTTCTACTTTTGTTCAAAAATTTCCTTGATTGTTTCCTAAAATTAGGTCAAGGAATGTTTGAATTTCCACTAAATCATTTCATGGCCATGGCCCATACACTTGCTGTGCATAATTAGTGTCTGGATTAGCACTGGGTATTATCAGCATATCACTGTTCCTTTTTCTTCACTGGAACTTTTAGACCTCAAATCATAAGATTTTGATGATAATAACAATCTGAATAATCAATGCAGCATTTAAGAAGAGGGGGAGATTGGCTTCTGGATCATTCTCTTTTAATTGCCCACTGATACTTAACTTTTTTAATATACAATTGAGGCCTTGTATTTCAACTAGAACATGTTCCAATCCCTTAATTGAATCATCAGTATGATGTCCTGAAAACTGATGATAAAACCCATGGGTCTTATCATCAGTTAACGGAGGTAACAATTCTTCTGTCCGATTGATCTGACAAACTAATTTTTCCTTGTTGTCCATAAGCCTGTATCTCAAATTCAAATAACTGTTCATCATGCTATATTTCTATTCCCCTCATCAAAAGGGTAAGTTGACAATAGGTGCCCCTCCCCTAGTATATGTTCCATGATATCCACTCTATGGAGGAGGGCAACATCTTCGTCACCTTTCCAAAGTTTCACTGGATACAGTGAATACTGGGATATTATTTTAACTGAAATAATTTTATACATAGACATTCAATTTCTTTCTCATATCTTCTAAGTCTGTTTTCGTTTTCTTCAAAGATTCAATTCCAGCATTAATAGAAATCTGATTTTGTTTTCAGCTTCCTTCATCCAACATGAAAAAAAAACATTCTCTGTTTTTGATTAATTTTATTTTTCTTTGCTTCTAATTTTTCTTTTTACTGTAACAAATTTTTCCATATTAAAAGTCCCTTCTAGTGGAAATTGTAATTTATAATCATTTTAGAGAAAGCCATGCTATTGTTTTTCTATACGTTTTATCTAATTTGCTGGTGCTTAGTCAAACAATTTTTCTCTGTGCCATGTGGAGAAATCTGTGAAAAATATACTTCCCGTGTTTTAAAATTTAAATCATCAAGGGGTCATTTTCTGTATCACATACATCCTTACTCATCAACCTCATAAATGAAGCTTGACCGACGTGCCGCAAATGCGCAGTAGAGAGAGCCGCTCTACTGCGCATGTGCTGGCGAGCACGTCGGTCACAGCAGAGCGTCAGCTGTTGAAAACATGGCGGTGGCAGCGAGGAGTTGTAGCGGCGGCATCGGCGAGGGGCGGTAGAGGCGGCGGCGCATCGAGGGGCGGTAGAGGCGGCGGCGGAGGGCGGTAGAGCGGCGTGAGCAGTAGTGGCCTCGGCGAGAAGCAGCGAACCTGGTGGTGAGGGAGGAGAGAGTGAGAGTGAGGAGAGGTGGAAGAGGGTGGGAGGGATGGTGAGAGTGAGGGGAGGGATGGTGAGAGTGAGGGGAGGGGTGGGAGAGAGAGGGGAGGGATGGAGGGAGAGGTGGAGAAGGGGGAGGAGGGTGAGATGGGAG